>NC_137695.1:38781615-39046615 GCF_964034855.1 Anser brachyrhynchus | reverse complement strand
TTATATATTCTCTTATTTAATACTGAGATGTCTTTGACAGCACAATTACATTGTGAGCTTTGTATTTCTGTAGTACCTGCTCTACTGAGTTTGGCTTGGCTGGGGAAAACAAAAAACAAAACAAAACAAAAACAAACACCTGTATCTTCAGGCAGGATTCTTGTATTTGAAATCCATGCTCTGATTCTTTAATTTCTGTTGTATTCTATTTGTATTTGTATTCTATGTATTTCTATTGTATTTTATTTGTCTTTATTCTTGTTTGTATCCTGATATTTTTTTTTCTGTGACTATTCCATAGTTGACAATACTACTTAAATTCTTTATTTTCTTCTTGACTAAGAGTATGTTCAATGCATTTGCAAACAACTTCTCAAATCCTATAAGAAATGGCCAAAAAATAAATAAATAAATAAAAAGGTTCCCAGGTCTTTCCTCAAGAAAACAAATTTTGAATGATCCCTATTTACATTCAGTCTGCATTGTCAGAGCTTTTATTGTGATCTGAGGGGTATACAAAACCCTATGAACTTCATTGAATTGGACCAGTCATGTATCAATGTATTTCCCCTCAACTAATATTAACTGTGGTACAATACTCCTGTTCAAGTTGAACTCTTAAAACTTTATGACCTCAATAAAATTAATATGTCTTGCAACAGCTATTTAGCATCTTCCTGGACGGCCAGATCCTTCTGGGTCACCGCTTCCCTTGGAGTCCCGTCGTTCATGGAACTGCCCCAGACACAAGATATGAGATTACCAGCAGCACAGTCCCAGACAGACTAACCCTCCTCTTCCACTGTCTTACCAGAGCTTATGACAATTCCTATGCAGAAGGGAAAAGCAGTTGATAAGCTATCACACTTGAAAATCAATAATGCTAACATTGCAATAGAAGAGCAGGGGCACTATAGAAGGTGGTGGGGAGGGAAAGGCTTGCTTAATAACCCTGTAAATCTGTGCCTAGTCTGTCAGCAGGCTTCATCTTTTCCAATGCTCTTTGTAACAGATTTTTCTAACATACAGCTTTTAGATCTCATGTATGGAATCATAGAATGGCTTAGGTTGGAAGGGACCTTAAAGATCATCTAGTTCCAACCGCCCTGTCATAGGCAGGGATGCCACTCACTAGATCAGGTTGCTCAGGGCCTCATATAACCTGGTCTTGAACACCTCCAGGGATGGGACATCCACAGCCTTTCTGGGCAACCTGTTCCAATGTCTCATCACTCTCTGAGTCAAGAATTTCCTTCTAACTTCTAATCTAAATCTCCCCTCTTTTAGTTTAAAACCATTCCCCCTCATCCTGTCATTATCTGATTGAGCAAAGAATCGCTCCACATCTTTTTTATAAGTTCCCTTCAAGTACTGAAAGGCTGCAATGAGGTCACCCTGGAGCCTTCTCTTCTGTAGGCTGAACAGCCCCAACTCTCTCAACCTTTCTTGGTAGAAGAGGTGCTTCAGCCCCTTGATCATCTTTGTGGTTTCACTCTAACAGATCAACATCCTTCTTGTGCTGGGGGCCCCAGACTTGGATGCAGCACTCCAGGTGGGGCCTCACAAGGGCAGAGCAGAGGAGGACAATCACCTCCCTTGACCTGCAGGCCACTCCTCTTTTGATGTAGCCCAGGATGGAATTGGCCTTCTGGGCTGCAAGCACACCTTGATGGCTCATGTGGAGCTTTTCATCCACCAGAACACCCAAATCCTTCTCTGCAGGGCTCCTCTTCATGAGTTCTTCTCCCAGTCTATACTCATTTCTGGGATTGTCCCAGAACAGGTGCAGCACCTTGCACTTGGTCTTGTTGAACCCCATTACGTTCATGTGGGACCACTTCATGTCAAGAGTGATCATATTAGTTCTCTAATGGCAAGAGACTACTCTGTGATAATAGCGTGTGCTTTAGCTGGAGAAAGCAAAGGCTTGATCCCAGTTTAAAACAATAATAAGGCAGATTAGTTTAAGAAGTTTTATTTTGCAGGGACTGTGCTGGACTTCATGCAGAACATAAATCATATCCCATGGTAAAGAGAAACTACAATAAATTTGCCCTTAATACCCAGTTCTCCGAGAACAACTGCCTTCTTGAAACTTGCATGAAAAGAAGCTCAGCAAAAATAAATAATAATAATAATAATAATAATAATAATAATAATAATAATAGTAATAATACAGCTCTTGCAAATTTGTGATTTCTCACCAGAACTGTAGCAACAATGACCTGAGCTCATCTCCTGCCTGCCCCTCTTCATAACCTCATTTGTAGCAATCTCAGTGAAATCAGAAAGCACTCTTACGAAATCCAGGAAGCATCGTGGAGCAGGCTGATCCCTGTTGTGCTGGCAATATCTGTCCCTGGTTATCTGTAAACATATCTTCCTCTTCACAGAGAAGCTGGATGCTGCAGTGCTAGGCACCACTGACAAGCTTCAGCTTGGAACACAGAGATTAAAGGAAGAGGTTTTCATAAAATTAGTTAACTATTTTCACTAATGACAGAAACAGAAAAAAAATAGTGAGCAAGAAGAAAAAGCTATAGTCCTTCAGAGTGTTTTATAACTTGACTAAAGGTATCATGGATAACAGGGACTTTACAGGCTGTCAGCATTAACATTAGCAGTTTTTAACCATGACCTGAGCTCTGACAAGCTGTTTCCACACTGTCAGTCTCTCTGCTTGAGCTGGCAAGTCATATATAGTAAAACTGTCCAGACTTTATCTGTGCAGTTACTTAAAAAGCCTATCTGGTGCATTTGCCTGTCCCACCAGTACTAAGAGAGCCTGGAAAAGTCTGAGTGACCTGTTAATCTGAGCAATCTTATTGGATAGTTAAAAAAAACATCAACATGCATCACCAGGTTGGCTTGAGAATTCTCACTCTTTCTACTTCGGCAGATTTTTCAGAAGGTATTTCACTGTTGCTTAGTGGATGCATTGATTAAAATACTATTTACTTAGGAACTAAATAAAAGAAATTTTATCATCCATCTAGTCACTCTTCAGGATAGTCTCCCTTAGTCTCCCTTGCCTTTTGCAATGTAGAATTTAAATGTTCATTCAAAAAAAAAAAAAAATGTTGATTAAAACATACCAATGGTTTAGGTGCACATATGCTCTTGATTTTCAATATCACGTGGTCTTTTCCCTATGCCTGTGAATCCAGAAGCACTTCTCAAAATTTAGCTTTGGGAGTGCTTCCTGGCCACATCCTGTCTCCAGAGTGGAATGACATCTACTGTGCACACAGAATTGTATAAGGAGAGCTGAGTGTGTAGGATCTGAAGACAGTTGCAGCATGGGGATCTGGCAAGGGGTCTCCAATCTGAAAAGTAAACTAGAGAGCAGAAAATTCAACTTCTCTTCAATCCAGATACAGCAAACAACTTTTAAATACTGTTACAAAACCTGAAATCACTCTATTGTGCCAGTTTAAATCTGAATAAGCTCCTTTCTTCTTTAAGTAAAAAAAAAAAAAAAAGATACTGCATTTCCTAAAAGATCCAGATGTTCATTAAATATAAAATGATATTTACAATTTCTAACAACACAAACCTCTGTCTGAACACTATGAACAAAGTTTTAGATTTTCATATGGAAAATCTGAAAGTGTCAAATTTTAAGGTGAAGTTTCTAGATTACAAATAAAACAAAACACCTGTGTAAAACAACATAAAAATAATCCACATTAAATCTTTATATTTCCCTCTCAAATATCTGGTTATCAGAGGATACAAGCTTGCTTGAGCTACATGACAGACATTTTCTTTCTAGGTATATATGATCCTAGAATCATAGAAAAGCCAAGTTGGAAGGGACCCACAAGGATCACAGAGTCTAACTCCTGATTCTCAAGAAGAGCTCTTACTATTGTGTATACAAACCTTTCCCTATGCATAAAAACACCCTCCCTTTTATCCAGCTACTCTAATTCCTCAGTATGTGGCTCTTTTCTTTCCTTGAAGAACTGATGCAATAAGCCACCTGAGAAGTCCTTATCCAGCTCTAACATGTTAGTGATAAAGAAGAACCACAAGGCACTGTGGCAGGGGTGGTTCTCTTGCCTTGCCCATGTAAAGAAACAAATCCAACAAATATTAGGTAGATAGATAAGCTGTGCCTACCTGTAAAGCAGTGAAGGCAATCCTGAATCCTTTAGATCAGTAAGCAACAAAAATGGGAGGCTTTTTTCTTGAAATCTGCAAACTAAAATGTATGTAATTAAGCTCAATTCAAAAGAACCATGTCTATGAATTTTGACATGATGATTACTACATACATGCATAAATTGATTGGTAGAGAGAAAACTTTGGAGCACTGATTTTTAAAAACAGAAATAATAACTCATATACTAAAGTCACAATGTTCTCTTAAATTAAATTATTTAAGCAGAGCTTCCTTTCTGGGAGACTTTCTAAAAAGAAAAACTGATGCTTTCTCATGCAGTGGCTTTACATTAAGTCTTCACTACAAAGAAAACACTGAGAAATCAGAAGTCTAAAGAGAAAAGTTATGCAAATATATGTTTTGTTTTATTTCTGTTAAAATATATTGTCTACAGCCCAAGTTTAGCACTGCTGGAGACCTTCATATGCCCAAATACCCTTATGAGAAGGAAACAACAAATAATCTTCAATGTTGGTAAAATTTGGGGTATTAGGTTAGCTGTAAAGTAAATTCCTTCCTCTGTGATTTTTGCGTGGGAACGTGAGACGACAGCTGCTGTGGTAGTATGTTTTCAAAGGGGTAAAAGATATTTTGCTTTGTATACTTCCACAATACAAGTCCTGATCCATCTCACAGTAGAAGAATTGGAAGCTTTATTTTCTTTGAGCCTTGATGAACTAAAATAATCTTGGATGTGACATTTTCTAAGCTCTAAAGTTCTTTTGCTACAAACCCTCAAAGAAATCTAGGATAGAAATTGAATAAGTTGGTAGTGAGATTTCAGTTGTGGATATAAAAAGTCAGGATCAGAACCTCCACCCATAAAAGCCTGAATGGTCCCTATTGAACTGAATTAAGTGATGGATTCAGTGCAATTTTTGAAATTAAGAAAGGTTTCTCTCATTTTTGTTTCAATGATGTTATTGAGTTGTGAAGCTGCAAATGATTTATTTTCTCTCATATCTTGTGGATTCGTGGCATCTTCTGGTTAATTGCTTGTTTTGTTTTGTCTGAATGCTCAATGAACATTATCAGATCCTAAGCCCATATCTTACAATGGACCTCATTTGCAAAGAAACAAGATACCAAGTATCCTTGTTTCCGAATACCTTGTGTAAAACAGGTAAACTCTAATTACTATATTTGGTCAACGTTGTCTGAAATCTAATGTTTTGAAAGCCACTTTTAATTCATAAATGGAAAGGATTATATAAATGCCAAATTACAAACCATTAATTATTATCTAATAGTGAAGTGGCACAATGATCACTCTGGATCTAAAAGCACTAGCTGAAAATCTTGGACATGGATTTTCAGTTCCTAAATCTAATCAGAAGTGAACTGTTAAGTACTTTCTGTATCTATCTATCTGTGGACTGGAAGGCTAAACAAAATCATCCATGAAAAAAACCCTCCCAAAACACAATTCCATCTGCAAACTTTGGGGTTCCCTCTTAACTTGAAAACCTAATGTTGACCTCCAGTTGCATGTACAGAGAAAAGTAATAAAGGAAATGACAAATGAACTATTTAAAGCAAGTACACAAAAATTGGTTACAGCAGATATTCAGACTTGTCTTGACGTACATTCTTAGGTATGTGTGCTGTTACCACTGAAAGGTAAGCTACTAATTATTATAAAGGTCTTTGTGTTCTCATCCATGCAAACAGCAGAGCAAGCAATTGATAGATCAATTAAGCCAATGTATCTGCACATGAAGAATTACTGACAGGGGAATGTAAGACATGCACAGGTCTTTTTCTGTTTTTCAGTTTTTAAGTTTTATATAGTTTGTGTGTAAATTTAGTCGGATTCAAGAAGACCTTTTTGCTTAGTTTTATTCAGCTTTCAGGTTTTTTTCTTTTGTTAAGATTATTCTTGTATAAGTAACTTCTTACTGTGCACCCTCAAGGCAAAGAAAACCAATGACCTTGAAAGGAAGGCCCTGGAGGGGAAAAGTTTTGGATCCTGGGGCTCCTTCTCAATGTCATTCTGGAATTAGTACAAAGGTCCCTTTTTGGAGCCACTTGTTCAGCCATCAGGCTGCTGTGAGACAGTGAAGCCAAAAGATCACACACAAAAAAAGAATTAATACTGGAAATGGTCACAGCAAAATTCATGCAGGGGAGGTCATTGTTCTGAAGACAGTCAACAGGCAAACACTTTCAAATTTGTGTTTGCTGTTTTGCAAGGAATTTCTTCACCAGAAGTCCTTTGCCAGAGGTTGGATGAAAGGGGATGAACAGATTACTACGGACAACTTTGATTAACTTGTAAATAGAACAGCAGGAATAGAACAGCAAACCTCTACACAGAATACTGTTTTCCAAATGAAGGTCAGAAATTACCAAAAAAAAATGCAAGGTTGTTGAGCTGTTCCTTAACTTTTTTTTATTTTCTTTAGTGTGAATAACAGTGTGTTCTAAATCTCAGTAGCAGTTTATATTAATCTTTTCCATGCTGGAAGTAAGGTGTTAATAGTTCTAAAATGAAATAATACCTAAACCACAACTCAGTCATTTTCTTCATAGTTCAAAGTTATTTGCATAAGATATATCACCCTTTATAAATATTTACTTTGTTATAGCCAAAGAAACTGCGAATTATATGAGATGAGTTTGAATTCCTGTCTCTTACACTTGTCTTTGAGTCTGCATCTTTCACTCTTGTTGGGCTTGAGAAGATGAAGAGAGCAAAATAATTTTTCTCCAATAAGATCCAATGTGGACTTCAAAGTGAAAGACCTGAATTCTACCTATAAAATTTGATTACAGCCTGATTAAAAAGATGGGGAGAAAAAAAGAGCTGTATTCATGGGCTCATTACAGGCACAAAAAGGGGATGCTCATACAGACCATAGAGAATTTAAAAGATTTATTTATGATGTATTACTGTAATTTTTAATTTAGACATGCAAATTTTTTAATTTGCACTGACTGCTTTGCCTTAATGGTTTTGATTAATACTTGGAGGTAGTGTTTGTGAAAGAGATTTATACTGTGATTCATCTGCAAAATAATCAAATCATTACCAGCTAATGACAAAGCTGTGAAAAATGATATAGATATTGTGTAACTCGCAGCTATTGCAGTGCATGTGAAGGTACCCAGTATTTCCTGCAAATGTGGACTTGTGTTAATAACTGCTCAGAAGTTTGCTCTAGGTCCCCTCTAATTTGGTTTAAAAATAAAAAAATAAATAAATGAAATTTTATCTTAATAAAGCTGTCTGATAGAAACATCAGTGATTAACGTCCCTGAACCCTACATTCTCATGGAGATGTCAAAGTTGGGGACACCTCCCCTCTCTATCCGGGAATGAAATCTCATAGAAATTACCACCTATCTCTGTATCTTACTTCAGTAGTCAAAAACCAAAACGTCTTGTGATAAACAGGAGAGTTTGCAACAACAAGAGTAGATAATGTCTGTGTTTTTCATTATTAAAAAAGATAAAAATAAGAATTGCCTGTAGCTTTCTAAGCACTTTGCAATTATATCTTTCTTACTTCCTATTATGGAATTCTTCCTTCATTTTCTGTTCTGGGGGATGTAGTACTGTGAGGCTAATGAAAGGATTATTGAGCTCCTAATATATGATATTTTTGCAACAGAACTGGGTATACACAGATGTACATGCACATAAGGTCCACAGTCTTTAAAATAATTTTAGAACTGGAAACAATTTCAAACTATCCCCATACAATTAGCTGGAAATATTCTTTTGCTTGACTTCAAACTGCTTTTTATGGATTTATAGCAGATTTTCCTTTTCTTTTCAAAAAGATTTTCCTAAAGAGTACATGAATCAGAACTTTCTGCTGAAAAACACGAAGAAAACAGGAAAAACTAGTTGCTTACCAACTTGTGAATTTACACCTCTAAACCAACCTAAACCAATAGCTGTAAACTAGACTAGGTCTATCAGAAACAGTAAAACTATATTACTTTAAGCCAGTTGACAGTTTGAGCCATTGGTCCCAGGGATATGAGGATGCATTTTCACCTCATCACTTAAATTCAATTTAACTGTACCTACCTTGCTGCCTCTCTCCTTACCCTTGACAAACCAGAGTTTACTGATATTTCACTTGTATTCCACGATGATTCACTTCAGTTCAACAATCTGACAGAAAACTAACATATCAAAAAATTTATGCTTAGTTTATTGACGTGACTCACTCTTCAAGTGCACAATTACTATAGTTGAGTCAAAGAAAGTAAGGGGAGAATGTGGGCAGGAAAGACTGCAGACATCCCTCTGGACAGTATCCTCATTTTTGAATCCAAACAAGCAATGATGTCCCCTTTATTAGTCCATGACATATAGTGGGATCTCAAGCTAAATGGAGGTCCTACAGAACACATCCAGATTCTTTAAGCTCTCATTTTCTAAGCTGAGCCACTGTCAGACCTCTTCATGATCATAAATCTATCCTCTGATTTTTCTTACTGTGTGATTCATGCTTTCTGGCTTTACACAACAGACTCTAAAAGATCGACAGCCAGTTTATGGATTGACAGGAACTACTTATTTTCTGCCAAACCCTCCTATAAAAATGTGTGGTCATCTGATACAGTGATTCAACTATTATCACTTGAATATAAAAACCTAGCCACCTCCCTACCTTGGACGAATGTTGGTCTGTGTTGTATAAACTGTTTTGGATTGCATCTCTTTGTACAACCTTTTCTGATCACAGGTTTGAAGTGTCTCAGTTCACATTATTGACTTAGTCAACTGATGGCTGAGCAGACTCAAGCCTGACCTACTGCCTATCAAATACATCTTCCTTCCCGGGCAGGGCTCAAACCAAAACCAGTCCTACACCACAGCTGACCTTCCACATCTGTATAAACAGCCTTAAGTGAGAGACAAATTCTAAGCATGAATAGCTAGGAAACTTGAACTTAAATGTGAGCTTAAGTCTAAGGTAGAATGATAGAGTAGAAGTGTCTACTGAGTCCTTAAATAACTTCTGTTGAGGTAAAGCTATGACACATTCAAGAGGACTGCTCTCTCAAGCATGCTGTCAGCTGTGAACACCAAGTCTGACATTTTACCATTCAGCATAGGACTCCACAGCCCTGCTTTCTTCAACATGTCTTGTAGTCCCCCAGCTGTTTATTCATTCTCCTTCAGCTTCTGCATCACTGTTTGCTCCTGCTCATTCATTGCTCTGGGTAAGAAGAATTCTAGAGAAACAGGCTTGTGGTTAAAGAGAAGTGAATGAAAGCAGGAGACAACTGGAAGTTTAAAGAGCATGTACACAAACACATCCAGGAAAAATATGTTTGCTTTACATAAAAGGGTAGTGACACAATGTGAGTTATCTAAGGAACTGCCTAGATGGTGCTGTGTTGGCTACCTGGCTGTGTGTTGCTATATTTGCTCAAATCTTGTTGCTGATCATATCTTGGAGTGGAAAGCTGTTAGCAAAATTGTGACACCTCTCATTCTACACTAGTTATCTGTGCCACCAAACAATTCATGAGGTGTAACTTTTAGTGTTCCTCACATTGACGATTAACATTTTCATCAAGGTCAGTGTAATGTCCTGTAATTAATAAAAAACACTCATTTTCTCTCCTGTAAAATCAGCTAGCCTAAAATTACTGATCTGTGACTTCATGAAAACCATTGGTTTCAATACCTTGCAGTGATTTGGTCCAGGGGACTGTGTGCACTGATTTGTTGTCCAGTTGATCTGCAATTAAAAAGAACATTGAAGGGCAAATTCATATAGAGCAGCACTGGATCTGCAAAGGAATTTGAAAAATACTAAACATTGCAAATATTCCAAAAGTGAAAATTTAGACACTGTATTACACTGTTATGCAGCCTGGCTTGTCTTGCTTGTATAGGCAATTTGGCATCTATGAATAGGATTCACCGAAGCTAACACTAAGCACAGAGTGCTGAAACAGATGCTGAAAAATGGATTTGAGCTTCACCACCCCAAAAACAGGTAATTCTACCTGGTTCAGATTCTTGACCTTCTGGAGATAAATATCTAAGCATGGTTTGTTTATGCACTCACTCATGGCATGAATTTAGTTACAATTTTAAATTCAGTAGCTCAAAGCTTGGTACTTGGAAAATCCAGGCACTTTCAGGGTTGGGAAGCCGTTGAACTTTAAGTTTTAATAATCTCAATGTTTCTATGTCCCTTTTGAAGTAATTCCCAATTATATCCATAAACAAACTCTTTCAGTCTGCCCTAATTCAATATCCAGTGAACAGAGTAGAGATCTTTAAACCTACCACTATTTTATTATTCAAGACAAAATTGTGTTTAAACTAAATAACATAATATATAAATTTTAATAACATATATTTGTGGTTTCTTTAGCCAAACATTTTACAGCATTTGAGTATGTAACCATTTATTGGGAGATTTTTCTACTGGTAAATATTTCATATATCAGGAAATCTTAAAATACATTCAATTTCTATCTTTACCACTGTAGTCTTTACCAGGTATCAACCACTAAAAATAAAGACAAGATAATTCTTTGCAGTAATATATTGATAGAGTATAGCTTCAGGCTAAGACACTTGTAAAGCCTTGAAGGAGGCAGAGGATTATTGGTCTATAGTAGTCAAATTTAGTCAATCTTAGAAGTTTTTCTGGAAGAAAAAATTTGCTTTTTCTTTCCTCCAGATATAGCTGCTTTCATTAGCTTCTTCTTTGCATGGCAATTTGACTTGCCATTACTGATTTCTTTACAAGATTTATGTTTTATTTCCTTATCTCTAACTATGCCTACAACTGGACACGTATATATGTTAAAAAAAATAATAATAATAAATAAAGTGCTGTTATCTTTGACATAGCTTAATTAACACTTTATCTGCATCTAGTGTGCTTTATAACTTAAACAAGAAAACAAAAAAAAAATCAAGAAACACAACCTTTCAATATTTGGAACTGGTAGAATGTTCAAATTGTACAAGACTTGAAGAAATTCTTAGGAGATAACTACTGAAGCCAAATAGAGTTGTAAGTATCCAAACGGCTTCATTAGGCAAAACTCTTACAAGACATGGATGTGGCATTTATGAGGTTGTGGTGACAAGGAACTTGAAATGATTTGTGTCTTCTTTAACATAATCATATAGATATGAACAATTCATTCTACATTGCTGCAACTGGATGGAGCTTAAGACTGTCTTTTTCTATCTATATCAATATTCATTAACATTACGTCATTTTATGATTGGAATAAGAGATTTCAAACATTTCTGCTAAGTATGACCAGGCAGATCATTATGAGTTTTATACCATTGATACACAAAATCCACTGGTTTCAGTCTAGGTGCAGATGAGTGAATCTGTGTGGCAGGTTTGTTTCTCATAGTTCACCAATCTTCTTCTGAGTCTGTGAGAAGCCAAAATTCAGTTCGAAACTTAGAGTTTTCTCAGATCCATTGTAAAACCACTAATTTACAAATGATTCACTCTGAGAACGGCCAGTTCTGTGTTGCAAAATTCTAACTGTTTTCAGGTAAAAATTATTTTGGAAATCATAGAGAGAAAAAAAAAATACCATGAAAAATTTGCATATATCTTTAGTGGTTTTTCCAACATGTGTGAAACCCCAAGCGATTTAGTTTTGGTTTTCAGTACTAAAGGGAAGGGGGTGGGGAGCGGGGAAGAGGAGAGATCGTACAACTTTACTTACAACTAAATTCACAAATACTTTGTGAGGACTCTTTCTTTTCTTTCCTATGTTATTGTAGTTGTTCTGAATCTGTCCAGAGATGCAACTACATATGGTCAATATGTTGATATACAGGTTGTGAAGAAACCTGCTTTGACGCAACAGGTACCTGCCCAGCTTCAGCAGTGCAGCATTAAGACATTTGCAGACACAAAGCACCATTGCTTTGTAGAAGTCCAGTCATATGGTCAGACATAAGCACACAGTCAAGGCCTCATTTGGAAGATTTCACGCATCACCTGTGTCACGTCACCACACTCTGTAAGCTCCCCTGCATATTCTCACAAACCCATAAATAAAACCAGTTTACAGAAGAGTAAAGTCCTCAAAAAGAGGACAGGAGAGGTTCTCTCCAACAGCAGACTGCTGAGGTTTAATAAGTCACCCAGTGATCCTAGCAAATGAAACTTCAGAAAATATTCCTGCCAACCTGATTGGGCTGTGAGTTCAGGGGGCAAGTTCTACCTAGGAAAGGGGTGAAGTAAGGAACTTGCATCCTGGCCATCTTTGGGAGACCAGTAGAAACTCTGAACTACGGTATGCCTGCAGTATAAGGAGGAAGCACACAAAATGCAGTTCACACTTATGTCACTCTCCTTCAGTTACAACACACTGGATATCCAAAAACTTGTCTTGCCTTTTCCCAGATCTGGAATTTCACCTGTTTTCTTCCATAAATTACTATATCTAAGCAATTTTAGTTCTTTACATTGGTACTATATCATAAAATCTCACTCCAAAACTAGTTAGAAACCTGCTAATATCCAGTCTACATTTAATTTTAGATAATTTTAGAACTACTGCTCTTGTGCCACTATTGCTTTTTCAGTTAAATAGATGTTTTCTCTCTTCAACACTTTTTCCTGATTTTATTTCTGAAGAATCCTCCTCTCTCTTCTCAACCTTTGTTTTTCTAGGCTTAACAAATCAGGAAATCAGGTCTTTTAATCTCTCTTCATAAGACTGATTCTCCATTCTAGCATACTAGCTGCCTTTCTATGCTTCTGTTTTAAGATCATCTTTCATGAACACAGGTGACCAGAACTTTATATAATATTTGAAAAGAGGCTTTACCAAATATTTGAACAATGAAATAACAATTTCCTTATTCAAAATGTCCTAGATGATGCATCTCACAATTATAGTAAACTTTACAATTGCATTAGACTTTTCAAAGTTGCTTTATATGAAAAGCAATAGTCAACCTCCAGGAAAATTAGTATGTCCATATTTCTCTCCCGCTACTTTTAACTGACAAATACATATTATATTCAAGAAGGAAAAATAAATAAATAAATAAATAATCTAGCTACTGGTCATTAGATTCCTGGCTTTGCAATATATGCTATTAAATTTTGTCTCCTTTCATCACTCTAATCAACAAAATCATCTTGTTCCCCATTTTATGTTCTCTGCGTATCTCATAAATACCTTTTTAATTGTTACTCCTACATCTCCTATATAACTAATCAATATGTTAAATGGGATCACAACAAAGACAAGCCATTAAAACATTTGACAAACTCTTCTTTTGACAGTTTCTTAGTCTTCTGACAGTTCTCCTGTAAGAATAATTACCATCTTTCAGAATGAAGTCCAGTCCATTGCCATTGTCTAAAAATATATATTATCTCATTAAAAAAGATACTGGGTTTATCAAAGATAATCTACCTTTGCTAAACCAATGTTGTAATTAACCTGTATTCAATTTATCTTCATGTTCTTTCCTTCACAAACTGTTCTAAGATTGTATGCTGCTGAAATCATATTAACAAGTCTGTAGTTGTCCTCATCACCTTTTTGCTTTATTTTTAGGTTACAGATACTTACTAAATTGGCTGTCCTTAATATTTAAAATTTGGACTTGTTAATATGCATATTAGCTAAATACTCTTGCTACTAGGCTTGTATATACTGTCAATATTAAGACTGGATGTTGTCCAGGTTCCCTGATTCTGGAGCATAGAATCCTAAATTTGCTTTTGCTGGGATATATTTTCTATTGATCTATTCTCAATTTCTTTAAATATCTTTTGTTCTTGTAGATTGAAATTGCTCAAAACAGTCATACAGCTCAGGAACTTCAACTTTAGAGGATTTGGGGAGTGTTTAATTCAGGTTTTGTTATATTTCATAGAGTACTGAAAAAAAATCATGCTGCTCTTGCAGAAAGATATTGAAAAACTTGGAAACCTTAGAACCATGTCTTAAGAAGGAAAGAAAAAAAAATAAACCCGCAGAACTGAGTCTGTTGTAATAATACAGAGACTTATAAACATGAAAAAAATAAATAAAATAAAATAAAATAAAATAAAATAAAATAAAATAAAATAAAATAAAATAAAATAAAATAATATTGGAGCAGTTCCTGGTCTGCCTGACCTTAAAGGAGCCACCAAATAACAAGTATCTAGTTCTAGCAGCAGCTCAAACCTGTGACTGACTTTGGAAAGGACGACTAGTTGTGGTGGATGTGTATGAGAAATGATCTATTATACTTTTTAGTCATCACCTTTACTGGGAACTGATGTAAAATACTTGTTCAATATTTGATTCAGTCCTTAGTTAGCCTTACCTTCTTCCTTTATCCCCTGCCATCAGTGTATAGAAAAAACAGTTTCCCACAATTTTAGCTTATACAATTAACAAACTTCATCCATTTATTTTCTGTGCTAATTTGGGAAGACATAAGAACAATTTGATTTGATTTCTACTCAGGCTGATATTTTGAAGATGAACAAATATCTTAAATAGTTTACAAACGGTATAATCCCAAGAGTTCTATACTCTTCTCTCTAGTTTTTCCTCATCATTAACCTCATCTTTATCCATTTGAATTACAATAATTCTATGTCTGATAATGAACCTCAATATTCAGATTCTCAAACCCTGAATCCAACGACTTAATCTACTAACCCTCCTCTCTGTCCCAAAATTGCTTTTCAAAAATCCCCAGATTCAGTTATCAGCCTTCATCGTTGTAGTGTTAAACCTCTCACAATCACAGATAAATTTACCTTTGGAATTCCTCTGTAACACAGGAAAATATTATCACTATTTTGCAAGAAAGAGATAACATAATTGATTTGCCTAAAGAATCCATAGCTGAAGAACCAAACCCTGTTATTCAAAGCATCATACATGTGATAACTCTCATTCACATTTGCTATAAACATGGAATGAAGGCATGCACTGAGCACAATAGTAGTCACCTAAGTATGAAATATATATCTTAACCTATAAAGTTTCTTTTAATTGTATCCCACCCATTAGTACAAGGTTTGTGGGTTTTGTTGTGTTCTGTTTTGTGTGTGTGTGTTTTATTTTTTATTATTTTTTAGTATTTTCTGCACCTCTTTAACAAATATAATTTTGCATGCTTACACAATCTGGAACAACTTGGAACTTCAGGGTGTATGTTAAGTTCCTGAAAAAGCACGTACACTAAAGTCAGAATGTGGTATGAATGAAAGCATGCTGATACAGTTGCTGATGTATTTTGTTTCTGTCTCTATTTCTTGCATAATATAAGTGCCTGGGCTCCCCTCACTTCTTTGGAAGGTATAGTCCCTTGGGGCCATGGAGATAACAACAGCAAACCCAAACCACCTGGAGACAGCGTTTAGTAGATGATTAACTCAATGGTGAATCAGAATGTTTGAAACAGAAGCAAGAAAATAGCAGGAAATAACTTGCACTGTATGGCTGAGAAGCTGGATTGAAATCCTGGCCCCATCAAAGTTAATGCTTAATACAGAAATTCATTCTTGATATTTATGATCCTTCCTGAGTAGTTCTAATATCATTTATTTCACTAATGACAAAGTTTGAGATGAGAAAATGATATGGGACAATGTATCAGTTAACATAATAGTCATGTACATACCTGTTTGCTTCTGTGCACTTGCATTTGTTGGAAATTTATAAAGATTCTTGTATGTGATAATAGGAATAAAAAACCTGTAGAAACTTACTTCTTCTTCCTTTAATGCTCTTTTTTTTCTTGGAATAGCTACACAAAGTGAACAACCAAGGTGAGAGAACAATAAAATTATTCATTGTGGTTTTATTTACTATAAAAGCAACAAACAAGAACCTGGTGTCAGTCAAGTCTTAATATCTGTTGCTAGGAAAATAAATTAGGAGAATCTTACAGCAGTGAAACTCCGAGGATGTTCCTCTGGTGTGGACATAGAGAGCATTCTCAGTGGAATCCACCTGGCTTCATCAGAGCTGGCGATCCTCCATATCAGCAACAGGGAGTCATTCGGATCCTAGTTTCTGCTATTCAAGTTGAGAAGGGGATGGATGAGGGTGGGGTGGAAGGTCAGAGGCTGGTGGGCTTATGAATCATGGCTAAATATTCTCAATGGACGCCAACTTTTAAGAGCCCTACTGTGTCTGCACAGCCAACACCTGTTGAGCTGGAGTCTCCACAGAGCAAAGCTCCATATAATTTTTAGTTTGTGTATTTGCAATATTCTCTTATCTCTGCTTGATCTTACTCATGCAAGCAAAGTTATATATTTAAAGGCAACTTGAGATTTTTGGGGGTGAGTAGGGGTGTCTTTATTTTCTTTTGGAAGAGACAAATACATAATATTGATAGGAAGATGTCTATATGGGGGAGGAGAGCAAGAGGAAATAGCATAGGAACTTTTAGTATTCTTTATTGTCATCCTGACAATATGGGCATTATTGAGCCTGAATTTAACAACCCATCAGGCTTAAATTGTAGCACAATTGTGCTTCACTGTAAAGTCACTGGGACAGATCATCATGATCAACGTAAGTTAGGGATGTGTCTAAATGCAATACAGGACTATGAAAATTCGATTTACAAAATAACAGATTTTGGAAGACATTAATAAATGATTTTATTATTTTATTTATTTTTAATGGAGTCACAGTGCTACTTTTCGACATTATAAAGCCTTCTGGGTAGGAGGTCTCTGTCAAACCTCTAGAGAAAAAATATCCTTCAAGGCAGCAACTAGGTAATGTCAAAGTAAAAAATAAACAAACAAAAAAATCCAGTTAAAAAAAAAATACAGCAAACCAAACCACATTTCTCCCCATTTCAAGGGAGAATTGTTGTGTTGTTTTTTTTCCACTTAAATTATTAAATAAATATGCTCATATTTTACCAGTGTGTTTGCTGCAAAAAGTGCAATCTATTTGTACAGCAAAGAGAATGAAGGACTTACTGCTTAAAGGCACAAAAAGGGTGTGTAATAGGATTCTGGCATCTTCCCAGACAGCTTGCAGACAAATTCAGAGATGAACAGAGAAGTATCCTTTTTGAAGTATATTTGGCCAAGGTCTCATTCACAAACAGATAAAACCAACACATTTCTGCATGATAAGGGTCAACAGAATAGCGTATTAGTTTGAGAAGAGAACCCATCTGCAATTTTCTTATATAAAAATATACGAGGACACAACAGGAAAGCTGTCAGCATGACAGTTGGAGGATTCTGCCAAGGAGCCAGATGCTAGTGTCAGAAGAACATGTTCCACAGCTTGGCATCTGGGTTCTCTCATTGCCCTCCAAGAAGGAAGAAAAGGAGGAGTGATAAGATATGCCTAAATGAATAAAACTACAAGCAATTCCACCACCACCCCCAACACACTCAATTCACTACTTCTTTTAGAAAATCCTCAGCTACATGTTCTCCTACATCTTTTAAATTAAAATGGAAGATGATAAATTTAACCTACTTATGTTTTAGTATGTTTAAAAGCATTCACATTTCTAAGTATGTCTCACATGATTTTAGCTGCATGTGTGTAGCTGTGTGATTTATTTTATTGTTTTCTGGTAGGTGTTCACTATTTGTTAAAGAATAGATTTCAAGCTCAATTTTTAGCCCATGTCATTCTTGGGGAAGGGTGGATATAAGGTTGCATTGACAGTTGAGAACTAAGAGTAATTACAACTATTCTTTCTCTGAACAGCTGTTAACTGAGAAAAGCTCAGAAATAGATAGGGGAAAACATTAAGTGTCAGTTTAAGACCCAGCAAGTTCATGAAGCACCATAGGGAATCACTCATTATGGGACATAAGTAGGGGAGGAAACACAGATCTTAAGACAGTTTTGAGAAAGCCACAGCTCCCTTAAAGATTCTGGTCAGAGAGCAGCAAGACTAAGGGTGTGCTCATAGTCCAGGTCCTTTAGACACATCCCCTTGCTATGCACAATTAAGTAAGCCTTAGCTTTCTATCTGTGTTCCTCTCCTCAGACTATGACCGTGATGCCTGAAAGCACCAGCCTTGGATTCAGCTTTCAGGTACTGCTGGATCTTTGTCTCTCTTCTTCTGTACAGCTCTGACAGGATAGGATGAAGCAGTCCCTTCCTGTAAGCTGATCAGGTCCCATGTAAAGCTTTAAAAACAAAGACCGAATCCCTGATGTTTTTCAGATCTTTGCAAAAAGAGACCAAAAGACTGGAATCATGTACTTTCTCCTATCTTGAAAAATAAACTGGCTGCTCTCCTTTGAGCTGACAGAAGTTTTTGAGGTTAGACATTTCAGAAATGCAAGTGTCATTCGCCCCCATACCTTACTATGGATAGATGTGTTGTAATCACCACCTGTACTGATCTTCTAAAGGGCATGGGACTGGCTTCCACCTAGGCCTATACCCAATTCAGACAAAACAGCAGATGATTGAACTCTCTCTGCACTTATTTAAAAGCACCTTCAATGTCATTACATTCCCAGAATGATGGGACAGAGGGAATGAGGCTGAAATACAAGCAGTTTAATTCCCTATCTATGCCATAATGTCTGGCATGTTTGCTGGTATTTGTTTTCAGGAGCAATGATTAAACCCTTTCAGATATCATTCTTCCTACCTCTCTTTGAGCCCAGGACCTACAAAATGACGAGTGGAAATATTTTTTCAAGTAATAGAGTGGAATTCAGAACACAGGATTGCAAGCTCCATCCTAAGTCATTCCGTCGTTAAGAGACTGCCAGAGGAGTCTGTTATAATTCACTGAAGGGACAGAAAGAGACGGAAAGCCAGCTATCGCTGGTACTGTATAATCGACTGTTTGAATGCAGGATGAAATACACACTTATGACAAAACCTTATGGTGCTTGACCCTCAGATTAAGAAAGTGTTGCCCATGCATAGTCAAAGAATAGTTTAAAACCAAAGCCTATATCTAAAATGCAAAAAGCCATATTTGTTATGCCTAAGTAACTCCAGGAACATATTTGCTCAGCTCAGAAATCAAAAGGTGATTTTAATCATTCTCTGTACTCTAAAATCCATTTGAGGTCTGAAAATCAAACTGCTCTTGCTTCCTCTTCCATCAGCACTCACTATAAAGCATCTGCCTTTGGAACCACTCTGACAATGGGATGTGGGACATGAGGGAAAGAGATCATGGCTGTCACCGCCTCCAGCAGAGCTGGCAACACAGTAGGAAAACTACCTTTTTTTTTTTTTTCTTTTTTCAATAAGTCAGTGTATGTGGTACAAAGGCACATAAAAAAAATAAAATCTATGCAAATGACAAAACAGCGCAGAAATGTACAAGAAGCAGTGTTTCTCTGTTCAAAGGTTGGGACATTTGTCATCAAAATACTGAGATCCTTATAAGACTGATCTGACATGAAGAACCCTTCCAAAACATAAGCAGAGCATTAAAAAAAAAAAAAAAAAAGCAGCCCAAACAGGAACAGGATGACCTAGAGGAAGTTAATAACCAGGTGGAGTTTTCCAGCAAAGTATTAGGCCTACAGTTCTTGATTCCCTGCTACGTTATTGCAAAAACTTCTTCCCAAACTTCCCAGAAAGAAAATCTTACCTGCGGTCTGAGCAGGTAAGCAGAACTCTGAGCAGAACTCTGAGGGACAGTGCAATCACTGTGCTACTGGTGGACATGAAACACTTTTCTGGTGAACCAGGGTAGCTAGTCTGTGAAGTCCAGGTACTCTCATAGGCACAGGCAAGAAGTCTGATTCTAGGATAAAGTGCTAGAGTCCCAGACTAGAAATCTGTTCTCAGACATCCAGACTCAGGAGGCAATGAGGTCCTGAGATGCTGAGTGCTGCCCATGAAAAGTTACAGTACCACCAATCTGGGAGACTTTGCAGGGTAAGATCTGATCCAGGAATGAAAGCATTCTAAAACAGCCTTAAATTATGTTTTTTCTCAACTTCTGTCATGCTGGAATAAAAGTCAGAAGTACTGAAAATCTCCTTACACTTCCAAACAATCCAGTAGCTCTGAAGAGTTCAGACATACAATGAAGTACACAGCAGCAGACCACCTCAGCTTTTCCGGTGCTCCACTCACATTTCAAAATCTTCTCAAGGTTTGTCCATGACAACCATAATGTATTTGTTGTTTTGTTTGTTTGTTTGGTTGGTTTATTTTATTTTCCTGCAGCAGCATTTTATATATTACAAGTTATGGGAAAATCCATTCAAAAAGGAAAGTTTTAAATTCCAGTGCAGAGTTTCTTTGTTAATTTCAAACTGGCATGAAATGAGCAAAGAGAAAGGAGTAGGAGTGCTGTGCCTGCTTCATGCTTTTTACACCACTTTGATTCATGAGAGGCAAACTTCTGTGTATGTTTAAAGTCTTTAAAGATTTATATTATTAACAAAACAAGGATTTTTACAATCAGTGAACATTTGTTTAGTTTCCCCCGCGCCTCCTCCCTCCCTACCCGACCCCCCAACCAGCACACACAATTTTAGGAGAACATTTTGTTGGCTATAATTAAACTATGTGTGTTAATTAGGATTAGATTTTAAATGCACTGCTTGGGAAGTAGAAAAAATACAGGATCTGAATGAGCCCAAATTGAGATGACACTTGAATTTTCACAGATGTTTCCATAATCCTAATTTCAAATTGATTGTACTTCCTGAACAGTGAGAAGCCATTTTCAGTTATTTATTCAGACATGAACTACTTCTTCAGTAAGTAGAAAATATCCAGTCCTGTAGTTAACTGCTTAAAATAAATGGATACCAAAGAAGATTTTGACTATGTATAGGTAAGTTATTCGACAAAACTCGAAGAGTATCCATATCTGAAGGAAGACATCTCTAAGCATGTGAAGAATCTGTGGTTCATAAGGAGTGTTGCTATTGCTGTAGGTTGATCCATGGCACCAGTATGTGCCACCATATATTTACAGTCCTGTGCTCACAGTGTAGATCTGCTCAATCTATCATACAAAGCCAATACAACCTGGCTCTGCACCAGGAAAACCTAAATTATTCATCATGAAACCAAGTAGAGCCTGAGGGCTACTTTGACTTAATGGCAGCTGGCAATGGCCCCAAGAGACTAAAATAGCAGCCATTAACCCATGTGCTCAGTTGGTATTTTTTCCTTCTCTTTTATCACAATCTCTAAACCAGTGTCAGGGAGGGCTGGCATCTCATTCTCTATAGACATGATCTCCTCTTGTCTGGCAGCAGCTAGAGTCTACTGGAGGAAAGGCATGGCACAAGAATGCCATGCTACATGACCAAATTCTGCACAATAACTTCATTCACAACAGTTCCGTTGTTCTGGTAATGTTGGAGCCAGATTTACAAATTGGCGGCAGAAAAAGGCTTATCAGTATTATTAATGTATGTCCTTCTGGTCTGACCAAGCCTTACAATTCTTGCTGAAGGAATTCATGTAATCGAGAGGCCAATCCAACCTGATTTGGGAATAGTCCTAAATGATGTAACTCAAAGTTTGTTCCTGGCCACATCTGTGATACAGAATGTTCCAAAAACATCAGAAAGGATATGTCTGAGCAAGTTATCCATTTTCTTTCTAAAATATTCTAAAAGAATAAATAACTCTTAGCAGTGAGTTGGGCTGGGCTTGTGCAGACAGTTTTCATATAAGCTTCTCTTCACTGCTGTGCCAGTGATCTGTAACGTAACACTAAGAAACTGAAATTTAATCTCACTTTTCACAAAATATAAAAAAATATATTCCATTTTTCCTATTGGAATCTTTATTCTAATTTTATTCCCCCACTTTATCACCAGTTATACAGAAGTGGTGGATCTAATGTGGATAGGTGGGATGAATGGCACCAACTTGTGAATATGGTACATTGTATTGGGATAGTATGAGTTTGACTCTGGCACAGCTACTCACTCCTATCTACAGCATACATATATTTCTATACTATACAAACCATAACCATTTTCTTGCAAATTTAAGTCATGCCATTCTAATACATTCAGGGTACATAAACATAAACCAGGGAAACTTCAAGTGATGACAAGATCCAAAGATGGGACAACAGAATCACATTCCACAAATAGCATATTTCACAAAAATAGTAACTATTTTCAAAAAGAAAGGAAAGAATGGAAGACGTGTGAATTGGCTGGAGCAGTTACCTTAAGGTAACTGTTTTACTGCTGGAGCAAAATCAAGGTGATATGAGTCATAGATCCATACTGCCTTTGGCCTTGCATTTGTGGGGCCAAGCAGCTTGAGTCAGTTGCCTTCAAGGTAAAACAGCCTTAAAACAGTACCTGAATTGCCTGGGGAGCTTGTGCCTCTTTCCTGGCCCAAATCATACTGAAAGACAAAAGCAGATGTTGTTAGCAGGCAATGAATTCAATATCAAGCATGACTCTGAACCCCAGATTAGTGGAAAAGCCAAACTGCAACACCTGTCTTGGGGCTGCAAACAGGCATATACTTAGGAATAGCAAGGAGCTGTAATTTAAAAAAAAAAAAAAAAAAGATATATTTTTCCTCAATCTTATAGCTTCTTCTTATCATTTAGAACACAGGCAGCTTTTCCTAGTTTGCCTAGGAGCAATCATTCAGCCTAGAATAATGAAGACAAGAAACTCCTTAGTAAATGCCATCTGCCTCTATTCACCACCATCAGCAAAAATGATACCTTTGACTCCCCTACAATTGATTAAAGTTTAAGTCCATAAAAGCTGCCCTTGCGTCACGTTTGGTGTTACTTATTTCATTAAATGTCAGATTAACTGGTAATTAGTTCAATAGAATTACTTAATATTATTACTTCATATAAAATGCTCCATAACTTTTCTGCACATCAAACCATGTGATTTACACCAAAATCGTTACATGTCAATACTTTGGGGCATCGGTATAAAATCAAGATGCCATACAGTGTATTCAGCTAAAATGAAATCCCTTTCACTGATTCCTCCTGCTGTTTTTCTGTGCGTGTACTTCAGTATTTCTGAGAATTTTAGGCTAACCGTATTTGTGGTCTGAACGCTGACTAAAATAGACATCTTCAAATGCCATCCTAGCAATGCAAGCAGTAATGACAACAAAATACCTTTCAATGTTCTTGAGATTGTAAACAGAAAGGCTCTATCCTGCCTCACACAGCCAACCTGTATTGAATGCAGTGGGAGTTACACGAAACCGAGGTCAGAATTTGGCCTACAGTCAAGGAAATAGTGCCAGCAAACTGTTTCCACTGAAAAGTCAAAACAAGTTTATCAACTAAACAAAGTGGATTTCCTGAAAACGACAACAGGTATAGGTGTAATTTCAAGAACAACTTGAGGGTTTCATTAGGCCTCTCTTTTTTCTCCCTCTCCTTTTTGAGAAATAACACATTTTATCAGAAACTGCATGTGTGTGCATGCATGTGTGAACATATAGTCACTACGGGAGTGAAGTGGTAACCAATCTGAGGTTTTTCTCTTTTGCTTCCTGGCTGTGTAAGCCTATTTTTCTTTTATTACTGTAATTATGGGGGGTGTGTGTGGTATATTGACCATTGACAGGATGGTTACCAAACAACTTTATCAGTAGTATTTGACGTATACGAGTATATAAAGTATAAATGCTCCATACATATATGCACATGTAGATTATAGTGCTGTGGTGCAACTATATGCAAGGGTATACACACACACACGTAGCAATGTGCACACATAAATAAATATATTGTGGTACAATTGTGGTAGCTGTAAATAGCTTGATGTAGTTGTACAGCAATTTGTGGTAGACTGTATTTAATATTATTCCATAACTGCATGGCAAAATAAATAAATAAATAAATAAGCCTTTACACACATGGGCCTGTTCCTGTTAATGGCTTTATCAGAAAATACAGTCCAGTATTTGATAGGTGAAAGCTGTATATAGTGCAAAAACACAAACTCTATAGAGCATATTTAAATTTTTAGTGAAATATAGTATAGACTGTGAAGCATTGATATTGTTTCTAACCTTTTCATTTACTGAGCCACCACTGAAGTTCAAAATATTCAACCCAACCCCTAAATGACAAGTTCATATCTGTTATTGTTTTATAACACAGTAAAACACATGCTTACATTGCAGATTAACCTAACAGACTGATATCTCAAAGGAAGGTTTTTGGTTGGTCTGTCATGTGTACATCTGCCTGGCAAACAGTTCCAGGAAGGTTATTGGTATTTAACAGGCCTTACTCAGAAATTCTTCTTGGTGCCATAAATTTCTTCATTTAGAAAAAGTACATTTTTTTTTCTAAAATTAACAAAAAAAAAATCAAATCAGGAAGTTGTTTAATTTCTGGAAACTTTAGATGGAAAGAATAAATTCACAAAAAGAAAAACAGTTTAGTGTGGAAAAAAAAATAATCCAGTTTCACAGAAAAGGGAGTTTTGGCAGATACTGCATTTTTGAAGCAAAGGCAAATTCACAGTCTAACACCTGACCTAAATACCTTTCTTACACATTAAACAAGTGTCTCTTAGGAGCAAGTCTTACAATAGCTTGCATAACTTTCACAGAGAGTGACAAAATTGAAGAGTCAGACTTTGAATCCTCAGCTTCTTGGAGCACCAGCAAAAATGCCCGTCAGCACCCGGCTCTGCTCTCTCCTCCTGTCCCTTGGTCCAGCCTCTGTCATCCCAGAACTTCCTCTCCTGGCCTCCTTTCCTGCCCAGGAAAGCTGAGAAGCATCTGCTCCCTAGGGCTGCTTGGTAAACCAAGATATCTGAGTGAGTTTTATCTCTTGGACTACATGGCAGAACCATGTTGTCAAATCTACTAACGAAAACTACTGTTTAGCTTTATAAAGCAAAATCAGGGAGTAATGAAACGTCTTTATATCTCTTTTTCTCTGAAGCCACATTATGGACAAGCACTGTAGGAAGTGTGTAAATGTCTGTCATGTGTCATCATCTGTTGTCTGGAATTTTCTCCATTAGTTAGTCAACGTTGTGGGGTGATAGTTAAGTTTGCAGCCAGCACTTTTAGTTTGCCTGACTTTGGTCATCTTAAGTCAGATCCTTAAAGTTAATCATGGTTTCCTGGAAAAATGTAGCATTAATTTTAAATGTAAATTATTGAAATGTACAACTAGTAATTCATATTTTCTAATTAATAAATATTCTGTGCATGATGCATTAGTAATGCTATTAAATATTTATCTATAGATGGAGATACTGTGAATTATAATAAACTGTAAAAGGGTTCTATTAGCTTTTTTAAAAGATAAATAAAATTGAAATTGTGATCAATATAATGAATGCATTATGTTAAAATTTCTGTTGCCTCACAAACCATATCTGTTGATGTGTTTTACGAACAAATGTCATAAAAATGTTAGCAATATTTAAAAACAAAATATGTTAAATAAAAATAAAATTGACTATGGAAAGTAAATTTAAATATTTAATGATATAATTAAGTCTTATTAATGTAATGTTCTTTATTTTTTCAGATTAAAAATTCACAAGAATTGTCATCTTCTTTCATCTTAATCAGATGGTATGTTTGTCATAATTATTTGTTATGTATTTTCATTAACATTTGATGAATATTAACTTTACGAAATAGAACAATCTTGTTCCTGAACAAATCAACTGGAGTGATGCAAGGCCAAGTATTCTGTGCCTTTGCTGCAACAACGCCGAGGACACACCAGAACAAGAGCAGGAGTCTCACCAGCTTCTAAGACTTTCATGTTTGGGCAATTGCCAGGTGGTCTTTCAAGTATATGTTCAGTTTGGGTCCCTGTGTCTGATTTTCACTTCTTGCTTTGAGAGAAAATCATCTGTGTCAGACTCTAAGCTCCCACAGACTGAAGGAGCTTCATAATTACCCCAGCTCAGAGGTGGTGAAACTCCACCAAGCTTTGCCTTGGTCATCCTCTCCTGTTGACACCTCTCCTTGTGTGCCTCTTTGGATGCCAGCTCACTCTTTAGTCTGTAGTTACAGCTCCAACAAGTGCAGGACAGGTTCAGAGGAAGATATGTGACCTTCAAAAAGGGACCACGTGTCCAGCAACACACCACTCAACATGGGAAGGTGCCTTCCACGTTACTTTAACATGTTATTTTTAACACAGTTCTGACATATTTACAGATATGCAGACAAGCTTGTTACTTGCCTGAGAAAAGGCACTATTTTATCACCATGCGACTGTTAACAGACATCTCTAAGACAACATAAAATACCTTGAGTTGCATAAAGAGAAATCTAAAATATTATCAGAGACTAGGAGGACAAACAACCAGTCCTACATTCCAGCAATATTGTTTACACAAAACTGTGACATCAGATCATTTTTAAAGATGAGATTTTGTCTCCTTTTTAATTATGAAGGATAAAATACAATTGAAAGACTGGAAAGAATAAATAGATAATGAAGTATCAGGATTTTTATATAGAAGCTCGTTATTAAAATGACTGTTTCCTTCAACTGCTTAATTTAATTACTCTAAAGCAGGTTTTTACTTGTTCTGCTCATACTAATGCACAGGTATCAGATGTGTTAATATGACACCTCATGGGTCGCACCCTGAGCTTGAAGAACCACTTTAACCTCTTCATTACCCTGTGGACATAACCTGCGTCTCCTCCCATAGGGCTGCTCACCCTGGCCTGCAGAGTTGTGATGGGCTGTAAAAAGATGTATCAGCAATCAGAAGGCATCACAGCATGCCTCTGTGCTCACTTCCCTCTGCACCACTCCAGGGGATACCTCTTCACAGCTCTGACCGCTGTTGCAAGCAAGGGAGGTGATCACTATTATCTCTGTTTAGCCAAAATTAAAGAATGATTTCATTTTCAGTTGCTATTGGTTCATATGGTGTCCACAGAAGATAACGAAGATTAGGCATTACCCAAGAACTTTTTTAAAGTGTAGAAAATGCTCATTTCTCCTTTAGAAAACCTCTCTCTGACAGAAACATGCACTATGAGAGTATTCACAATATTTTCAAGTATTCAGTGAACACCTAAATGACCTGTATCCTACTGAAAGCACCAATTATCTGAAGACTTGTATCTAGTATGATTAAAAGTTTTAGGGTTGGAAACAAGTTTTATCTAAAGACTTGTACAAACAGAGAGTCAGATGGGAGGGACTATGTCAGAGAGGGAACAGCTATTGGAAAGCACCAACAATAGGGCTAGCAGGAGAGAGGGCAGATGGGGGAGCAGGACAAGGCACGTAATACTGGAGGAGAAAGAGACTGTAAAAGGATCAGAGGCAGGAAAGCTAGAGTGGGAGGAGGGATGCTCATGTAAACATTTTCTTGTTATCCACACATGCCCACAGTTAGCTGACTCATGAGTTGAAGAAAAGGGGCAATTTACAGGTAAACTTCAGGAGAAAACAGTAATACTCTTGTTATCTTAATACCTGCTTTATATTTATGCTAAAAATATCTTCACTGGCCACCATCCTGTTATGAAGTTTGCTTACTATACAGACATTTGTGAACAGAGACAATAAACTGCCTGACTACGTTTCCTTTACATTCATTTGGAGACATCTATGTGCGCTGTTTAGAGCAAGCAGGTAAGAGTTGAGGGAGTAGAGTTCAACTCCAGATTTGAGCCACTGGCTCACTGTGTGACCTGGAAAAAAAGAAAACCAGGGAGATGGCAAACTCCCCTTGCTTGCCCAGCGTTGTGCCTCACTATTTCCCACTGTCTAATGGGAAAGCAAAGCATTTGGTGGGATTCTGTCAGACCAAGGGGGGAAAGATGCTTCTACTATGAAAGGTTAATTTTCTTTCTGTTTATTATTTGTAGGTGCATGTAGGTGCATGTAGGTGCAAATGTGAATACTTTTTGCAATCAGGCTCAGAAAAAGTTGTTCAACTCTGCAGACCTCTGAAGATAGAACCTCGTAATTTCATGTGGACAGAGCATGCACCTGCCAGCGTGGGATCACAGATCTCTCTCTCTAGTTGTTGAGTTTCAACAGTAATTGCCTTTTCCATTTCACCTTCACTTTGAAAACTCGTGGGTTTTATTAACATAAAAAAGCCTTAGGTTATTAAGAAATTTTGTGGGCTGTATTTATGGAGAATTCTGACAGAAGATAAGGATCTCTTCCAGCAGTTAACACCTTCTCAGAGTTTGCTGAGACACATGAACAAAAGAAGCAATCCTCATAATGGCTGAATCCTTTATAATCACTCTGACCCAAAACCAAAACAGTAAAACAAATCTATAGGTGACTAAGTGCTTGAGATCTGTTGGATTTTAACCTTTAGTTAAAAATGCCTTGTGTTTTAATCAAAACCTTACTCTCAGGCAAACATGCCAAATCTCCAATATATTGCTTTAAGCATTCAGTAGAACTCAGTGGAAGGGATATATTTTTTGTTGTTGTTATTATTTTCCAACTCCAATCACACACACAAGACGAGCTTCAAAACCAGAAAGAACCTTAGCAGAAGAATGAGCTGTGGAGCACACTCACAGTGTGTCAATTCCCTGTCTTTCCTGTTCAGAAGATGTGAGGCATGACAGGGGAAGGGAAGAGGGCAGAGTCCACTTGTTCAAAGCTGTAGGCTTGTTCTTATATGTGTTGTTGATCCATCCGCCCCACTCTGAACCAAACAACCCTGAACTCTAAGCCTGCCCTGATTTAGGGCAAGCCTGGCGCTTTCTTTGAAATTTCACCAGGAAATAGTGTTTATAAGGAAGAGGGATTGCAGAGGAACCTCCCCATTTCTTCCTCATAGAGCATAGATTTTGTAAAGAGCACTTACACTTTCCTTCTGCTTTTTTCCTTAAGTGAAAAGCAAAAAATATGGCAGAAAGTGGTCTGGCTATTCCTGCAGGCAGTTTAGCAAAGCTGGTCAGCAGACATACACAGCAGTGCCCATTTTCCCAGTGAAAGTGAAGACTTGGAGAAAAAAAATGTCTCCTGGAGGTTTCTGTAGTACTGCATCTCCAGTATACCTCCAACATGGCAACAAGATATAATCTAATCTACAATAAACGATCAGTGAGGTAATTAGACAAAAACACAGACTAAAAGAGGGGAATACAAGTATCTTTCCAGCCTTTTGATGTCATATTCAGTGGGTATTATTCTCCTCTTGACACCTTTCAGAACACCCATTGACATTAAAGGGAGACATGCCCTTCCACTAGTTACTAATAGAGTCCATTATATGATTATATTTCAGAGATAAATGTTATTGATTAAAGGTACAGAAGAAACAATAATTGCATTTTAGCTGAGTCATTTTGCTACCACTTCATCTGTAATTTTATTATCACTTCACCAAAAGGCAACAAAGATGCTTGAGCTAATGAAAAGCTTAAGGTGTATCAAGAAAATTAATAAGAAAGAGAATTCCAAAGAGAACAATGCCTTTGTTGAGGTGTAAAACGCCAGAACCACAAAATTGCTTAATTGCTACAGCCAGCTCAGTTTCTAGTGGCAGTAGGAGTGAAGGAGTTAATACTTGGGTGCTAATCAGAGAATTTCTTTGTGACTTGAAGTGCTTGTAGCAGATAAGCAGTAATATGCCTTGTTTTACAGGTTTTCTGTTGCTGGGGCATGGTCCCTTGCTGCACAGCATATATTGAATAAGATGGATACACAGAACAGGGGTAATAGCTTTCCATGTCACGGCAATATAAAACAGACAGTTTTTATAAACTGAAAACAGGTTTGTAACACTAGTTCTATACAAGAAATATCTCTTTGAAAACAATAGTATAGATGGGAATTTTTTTTCCTCTTCCTAACCAGAGGTAAAAAGGAAAGCCAAGCAACCCACATAAATCTATTGTCAAGCCTCATGGGAAACCCCATAGGTGAATTATGAGTCATAATAAGAATTATTTGTTGTACTACTGTATGCAATCAATCAGCAATTCAGACACAGAAGACTTTTACCCTCTGTCTCTATCAGATAAACCCATAACCCTTTCAGAGGACTTTAAACCAGATGTAAATTGATGTGAAGCATGAGCAACTCCTAATACAGATACATTCAGAGTGACACTTCCTCTCCTTCAGGGGTTCTCAGCCTTCTCCACTCAGAATATCAAATCTTGTAAAAATAAAAATATAAAAAATAAAAAATACAAGGATTATCTTCCCATGCTCCAAGCTGCATTATCTGATGGTTCCTAGACAGGTGGGAAGTAGTGGCAAAGGAGTTGGGAAGAAGCTCAGGGCCTATGAGAGACATGATGTCCTAGAAGATGGAGAAAGGCAAGGTCTGTCAATGAAGCACTGCTAAGGGGACAAAGTACTGGTAACATGTTTGTGTACTCATCTCTCCTGTCTTTCAATGAAGAATGAAGTGGAGAAAATATTCTAAATAATGAGTAGTAGAGTAACAGTCCTATGAAGAAAATATAAGGAAATATAATTCTGAATTTTCACCACTACACATTGCTTGTCCCAGAATATCCCAGATATTGAACAGTCTGACCTTTCAGATATTATAGATATTTTAGTGCTCTGTATCTCCTCCACAAGGACAGCACAAGACAACAGCATCTCTGCTGCTACTTATCGATTTATACCTTCCTTCTAGAAACCCCACAACAAATATTTTTCATTATCTTGTACAGCACAGAAGAAGATGTGGAAAATACTGAAAAACTGGTTCCATGAATGACAAAATCCATTATGTTTGGTTCTCTATAGGTTTGAATTTTGAGATTATCTAAAGAAAAAGTGTGCCCTGTCCTAAACAGAGGGACTAATAAGACTGGTGTCCAGTCTCTGATTTCTCTGTGAATGTAATAGTCTTTAGTTCTCTGAATTTTGGGTAAATGTGTGTGAAATTTGTCTCAGGCTTCTGAACCACAGATACTATGTCCTCTACGTATCCCCTGGGGAAGCCCAACCGATCACAGCAGCAACCTCACAAAGAACCTTTCCCAGTTCATCCCCAAGGGCAATTTCATAGCCCACAAATTCCACAGCCGTCTGATCACATTTGCATTTTCCAGCTTGGCAAACAGGTTATTATGGTTGAGGCATCTGAGGACAAGTTGAACATGCCAACTGTGTTGTTCTGGGTTCCCAAAATAAATGTGGGTGTCATCCAGACATGCTGCTACATCCTGGTCTAACATCTTCCTCTAAATGTTGTAAATAAAATGCTGGAATGTTGCTAGAACATTAGAGAGGGAAGGAATAGGACAGGATTTACCTGTACCAACTGCAGAAAGAGGTCGGTGCTCAGCACCCTGTCAGATGAGTTTATGATTCCTGACAAAGGCACATTTGTTCAAGTGCTTTAAATAGTTTATTAATGAGATGCAGAGGCTACTAGTTCCCAGCCAGGGTCAAAGCAGGGCTCAGTCACCTACGCAAAGCTGCAAGAGACAAGAGCTTTATTTGAAAAAGTCATATCCATACACTTAAGACATCAACAGGTGGGAATTACTTGGCAATACTCTCACTGAAGTAGTCCAATACATATCCAGCTTCCGGCTCAGACTACAACTGCCTCCTACAGCCAAAGCAAACATTGGTTTGGGACAGAGGTTAACAGGCAGTGTGTCTGCACTCTTCTGTCAAAGACATCACAAATGCTCTAATATTTTACAGGCAGCCTGTCATCAGCTCATGGCTTCAGTTTGGGGCATCAGTGATCACAGAAGTCTTACAGTTTGTTGTGGCTTGTTATGAGGGGGTCCAAGTCTCTCAAATACGATATTCAAACCAAATCCAACAGCAATATACTGAATTGAATCAGATTCTGTGGAAAGACCAGTGGATGAACCCAGAATTGTGGGTAATGATGGAGTAATATCCAGAATGCAACAATTCAAACTGTAGTGATTTATTATGGCTTAATACAGGTCTCGATATTAATAGGCATGAGACTGGAGACCCATTGGTTGACTCTATTGTCACTTGAATTAAGGACAGGATTGCATAATTTAGGCAAGTGAAATCCATAATTCAACAAAGATTTGTAAAGTTCATGGCCATGTTGTGGATTGCCAAGTCTAGGTTCCTGGTCAGAGTAATGTTTGCAAAACAAAGAATCATCAACAAAGGATACCTTAATTTAAAATCAGCCTCTACTCTTGTAATATAATTAGTTGCCATCAGTCAATCACAAACCTTGTGCAATGTGTCCAACTACTACAAGGCTTTGTTGTTTACCCAGTGGGTGGCACTCCATAAATCTGAATCATGGCAGTTGGGTGAGTTAGGGAGTCAAGGAACCAGTCACAGATTACAGTAGTCCTCTTTCAGAGGACTGACTGCAATTGTCAATGAAATTATACCATCTTGCATCACATATGAAAGGCAAGAGAGAAACTTTAACTGAAGAGAGGAAATTTATTCTGAGACACAGACAGACAGACAAAGAATATTCTGAAGATAAGCAAATTCACAGTCATTCCAGTACTTTATATCCACCTGCCTTCCCATTCCTAGATATCCTGATCTCAGACTTTAACCTTAATCTGAAAAAGCTACAAAGAACTACATTTCTTTCAGAACTCCCAGCATTTGAAGACAAGCAAAAATGAAGAAGAAAAGTTATAATGGCAATCTGAGACAAACCAGTACAGAAGTCAGTACAGAAAAGCAACAGGAGGTTAAGAGAATGTTACTGTTCCCACAGATAATATTCTGCTGGTTATAGAAAACAGAGTCTTCTCCTCAGTCTGCAAATATTGAACCCCAGGCAAAGATTTCCCTTCAGCTGTTTTCCTCATCACCTCTTCTTCAATTACCTCTGTAAATACAGGTTTAGGTAAAGGCTGTTTGGGACGCTGGCAACCACTTACAAAACTGAAGCTACTACTAGCTTCCTTTGACAGTGCACAAGCCCTGATGAAAAGAAAGCCCTAAGATCTGGTAACCACCAGTCCTGTGATGTAGCCACCTTTTTAAACACACTGAACTTTTTTTTTTTTTCTCTGCCTCAGAACCATAGATCCAAGCCATGCTTTTTCTCTTCATGTCACATCTCAACGTCACCCCACGGGAAGGACACAATTGCTGGGGAGTACTGCAGACTCCACTACCTGCTGCTTCATGATGCCAACCTGGGGGCCACGACCCAGCCCTGTGCAGGTCCGCTTTCTAAACTGCTTGGTGGCTCCACCTGAACTGACATTTTTCCTTGCCTATGTTTCATTTGGTGTCCAAAGTGAGAAATTGCTTTGAAGGAAAGGGCCAATTCTTGCACACAGAGCTGCCCCTATATGCAAATTCTCACTCCAAACATTGAGCATAGGGCTATTTAGCTTATTATGAAACACAGAGACTAATACTTATTAAAATTAGCCCACTGCTTTAGCAATACCTAAATTACTATATCACAGTCAAATGTATTCTCAACCCTGACCCAAACAGTGGTTCCATCTCCCAGCTAACACAAACTCAAGTTTCTAATAAAAAAGCCAAGAAGAGGACAAAGCTGAAGCTCAGTCCCTGTGAATTTTATCATTCAGTAGCAGCCAAAAAGCATCTTAAAATGACATTTCTGTTACCAACCCTAGCTGAATATAGAGAGGATAAATTAGAGGTGAAATGTTTCATTTTACCACCAAAAACCCAATCTATAGCAAGAAATTTTTATTAACAACTTTAAATTCAGGCCCCCCCCCCCCTTTTTTTTAGGACATTCCTACTAGGCTGTCCTGTGGTGCTGAATAATTCTGTAAACATGTTTTTAAATATTCTGTTCCCTCTCCATTACTACCTTTTCCTTACTCTTGGGACTAAAGGATCTTTTCTCTGACATTTTAAAGCATTAAAACAGCTCGAGGGCTAAAGAAAACATTTTTCATGTAATCTCTGAAAAGTTTAGTTGTCAAGGAGACCAAGACCTTAGCGACCAGGTATGGAGGCCTATTCAGAACACTAACATGCCTGCGAAAGAAGGTGCAAGGATGTCAGTATACCTGGAGGCAAACATGCCTAGTGTTTCAAGAGCATCTTGCTTCTTTACATACCTTTTATTACACAACTAAACGGCACCTCAGATTTCCTTCTCTTTGGATGGTATCATCTAGTGTGCAAAAACATTGTTAAAGGACCTTACTTGGATGATATATTGCCTCAATAAATCACTGGACTCAGGTATGTTCTGGAAATGTCATTCACAGACTGCCACTTTCCAAGAAAGAATGGGTCCAAAAGCACATTTGATATAATTGCAGAATAATGACAGTCAACAAGTATCATACTGGAAAGGTGCTCTCCTCACTCCAGGCAAAAGGGACACTATGAAATGAGTCTCTCTCTGTTATTACTTCTGTTGCCATGATAGGGCAATGTCACACAGTGCACAAGCTGAGACAGAGGGAGACAGATGCTTGGTATTTTCAGTTTTTACAAAAGTCAAATTTTGTTTGCAAATTTTAAATCTTTCCTTACTGCATTTGTTAGCACTGGGACCTGAGGAACGAGTGGATAATCTTTTACAGAAAACAGGGGTATGTTTCCATGAGATTAACCATTAAGCCAAAATATTTATAAATATTATGAAACTAAATATCACTGGAATGGAAGCACAGGCATTTGAGATCTGAATGGAATTGCACCTTAAATACACTTAACATTTAATAAAACATTGTAAATAACAATAAATAAATAAATAATATTTTGTCATAAAATGCATTACTGAACATGTAATAGACACATCAGTGTAAATCTCAGGAAGCCCTAGAGATCAGTGCTTGAACCAGTATTAGTCAACATCTCTACAAGTGATCAGGAGAATGCAGCATAAAGATAATACCAAAGTTTTTCTCAGACTCTCAAATGCCACATTGGCAATAAGAAACTCCAAAATCCATACCAAGTGAGTATACTAAACACACATTGGCAGATGAACTTCAGTGTGGATCACTGTAAAATAACATATCAAGGGAAAAATGACATAAACTTTGTTTACCCAATGTTGTTGTTACTCAGAACAGGTAGTTACTACTTGTGGAAACATTATTGGAGTAACCAATAAAAGCTGTCTAGAATTCTGACTTCAGTTTGCATCACTGACAAAAAAAAAATAATGTTGTATGTCATTAGGAAATATATTCACACCAGAACAGAGAATCATTTTGCCACTAGGGAAACCATGCTGCACCAGTATTTTGAGTATGTCTACAGTTCTGGTCTGTTCATCTTAAGACAGAGTAGAGCAGCAGACAAAGTAGAACGACAAAAAGACAGAAAAGAGCAACTAAAACGAAGTGTGTAGGAGGTATGCCAGTAGCTTTACTAACAAAGGAGAAAGGATTGAGAATCCAATTTGAGATAATATGGCTAAAAAGTATATTGAGATCCACCAAATCATGAAGGTGGTAGATCAGGGTTAATACAGAATTGTCCTTCACCAAGGCTTGCAGTATTAGAGCCAGAAAGTACATAGTGAAAATAGCAGGAAATGAGCTTTAAACCAATGAAAAGAAATAAAGTAGTACTTTCTTACACAGTGGCTGTTGAATTTCTGGAACTTGTTACAGAAGGCATATTTTATCAGTGGTATACAAGTTCATGGATGGCAGGTCCATCAGCAGATACAACGATGGATCAGGCAGGGATGTACCCCCTCAAATCCCTGACCCAATCACAGTGACTAGGGAATACAACAGACTGCAGAGAGAGGCCAGGTGCATGTACTTCTCTGCACATCTACTGCTACTGCTGGAAATAGTCTTGGGCTAGATGGACCACTCTTCAGTCCCACATGGCATTTCTGTCTTCTTTCAGTTTTACACATTACAGGTTGTAACTTTTTGTCTACTGTCCATTTCATCATCTGTTTAGAGGACTGTACAGTGGTCTCTGCACTATATCAAATATGGGGATGCTTCTTGGACTTTCAAACATCCTAGAGCAACTAGGACACAAAAAGATATACGCTGCAGAGGGAGGACTGCCAGTGAATGTGCCCATTAAACCCTATACTGCCCAAGAGTGGTAACAGAGCACTCACGGACTCTGATATGGGCTATGTCAGATGCAGGCATGTTAAATGAGCTAGCTTGGCTGCTTATACCCAAATAACTGTGAAATGCTATGTCTCAGTGTGGATTACAAAGCTGGACAAAGAAGCTTATTGTATACCTGGAGTATTGCAGCAGGAGTCAAGTATATATACTTGACACAATTTAGTGAACCATTAAGGAGAACCAGTACACTGAACTGCAAAAACGAAAGCTCTAAATTTATTTTTGCCCTTTTTTAGCCTTTTTTTCCTACACTTTGTTTGCGGCATCCTGTCTGAGTCCTGAAAATCATTTTTTTCTCTTGATATTGATATTTTCACATGCATGTTAAATGGAGTTGAAATGACCACAGCCATATTTGCTTAACAACTGGAAATTCAACTTGTGAAGTGTATTATCATGCTAAAGCATGTCTGTTTGTGTACTGGCATTGACTGCTGTCATCCCAACACGGAGTGAAAACAGTTCGCTATTTGCTATGTACAGGACTGCAAGGCAACACAAGCCAGTATTGCTGCAGGCAAGGTTCTACAAGAACATTGGCAAATCTTAGAAGATATTTATATATATTTGAAGTTATTCACACATACAGAACAAAAAGAATAAGAAACCTATATGATAAATATATAGTACAAAAAAATAATTAAACATCATACTCATATGTGTTATTTGAAATGCTGTTTTTTTGTTTTGTTTTGTTTTGTTCTGTTTTTTTTTTTCTTTTCTTGCTTGCTTAGTGTATTTGTTCTAAGGCAGTACAAATATTATTTTCCAATTTATTGGCCCACTGTTCAGGGACCTAGTTGTAGGTGTGCTTTATAGATTAAAAGCTTTGAGACTCAAGCAAGTTGATACTCTGCTAATAAAATGCCAACCTAACAACAACTTGTTAAAATAAAGTCACTTTTCTACATACAAAATACCCTTGCAACTCGTATGCTTGTCACACCATGCCCAACAGCAGTGTCTGGAACAAAGATCAGGTAAAATTTAGTGCAGCAAAGAACTGAAACATCAGTATTGGTTCATGTTACATTTAAACAGAAATTTCCAGGAAGAGGAGAGAAAAGTATGGAGAGTAAGTTTAGCTTAAATAAAAAATTTAAATCTTCATAAAATGAAGAGAGAACAGCTACCTGTAATGTAAGGGAAAGACTATTTCTCAGCTGCAACACTCTTTCAGAGTTGCTGGGATCCCTCTGGATTTTGTTGAGCAACCACAATTTGTATCCACAGTCATCTGATGCTTAATGTTCCTACTTTTCTAAAATTTCCTAGTTGTGTAGTATTTCTACATCAGTATCTACATCTCCGCTTCCCAAGAGACAGCTTTCATGCTGGAGTTTTGAAGTAATGCAAGATAATGGTGTTGTTCACATTCCGCTTAAGAATCTAACTTTCAAAAAGATTTATTTAGAATCATAGAAAAACTTAGGTTAGAAAAGACCTTCAAGATCATCTGGTCCAACCATCATCCTGCTACCGATGTCACCCACTAAACCATGTCCCTAAGCACCATGTCCAACCTTTCCTTGAACACCCCCAGGGACGGTGACTTGACCGCTTCCCTGGGCAACCCATTCCAATGCCTGACCACTCTTTCTGAGACAAAATGTCTCCTCATTGTTTTAACTGTTGAAGAGTAGGGGCATGACGTTTCCATTTTTCCACTCACCAGGGAAATCACCCGAATGCCAGGACTTTTCAAGTATGATGGAGAGAGGCTTGGCAACTACATCAGCCAGTTCCCTCAGGACCCTGGGATTCATGTCATCAGGTCCCATAGCCTTGTACCTGTTTAGATTCATCAGGTGGTGTCGAACCTGCTCTTCACTTACAGTGGGTGGGACTTTGATCCCCCAGCCTCCATCTACAGGTTTAGGGAAATGAAAGGCTTGGGAAGCCCATCTACCAGTGCAGACAGAGGCAAAGAAGTTGTTGAGTACCTCGGCCCTCTCCATGCCTGTCATTACCAATTACTCAGATATAGAAACTCACTCCTAATATAAGAAATTAGCCACCTATAATCTCTTACACACTACTATTTTCACCCCTCAGTCTATTTTCACAAATGTTAAAGGTGCATGGTGGCCCTCAGGGACTCCTCCTGTCACCCCAGTGCAGCAGCCCGAAGGAAGCTGGGTCCTTTCTTGTGCTCTTCCTTGAGGCTCTGTGCAGAAGGGATGCGACCTCTCGCACAAGGGCTGGGGGATGGGAAAAAAACACTTACACAACCCCTGAGAATTGACAACAGAGTTCTTCATTGCCGGGACACCTTGCAGGTAAGCCTGCAGGATGTCCATGGTGTTTGGTGGCTCCAAGCTAATGCTTGGGATGGAGCCTGAGAAACGAGTAGGGAGCTTGCCAGGCACTCCTACGATGCTGTTTTTGCGCTCTGATGGCACAGAGCAAAGACATGCCAGGGTAGTCCCAGGTCTGATCTGGCAAAGGCAGATCCACTTCCATTGGTTCCTCCACATATTCTGGTGGATCCAGCTCCATGGGCTCCACGGTGTTAGGCAGAAGGGTAAGCCAGTCCTTGCCTGGGACTGTCTAAACGGGATGCCTTCCATCCAGAATGTTTTCAGGCCAGGGTGCCGAACCAGGGGGTCGTCCAGTTCCACCCCTAGGTCCCATGCCACTGTCCAGTTGATTTCCATGCATGGGTTCAACGTTGCCGTCTGGTTTACAGCCATGGCTGCATCCCACACTGTGTTCCAGACTATGAGCACGCCTCTGCTCCATGCGGCTGTCTGCCTGATATGCCTGCCTTTGCCCCATGCCACCATTGCACCAATGGGAAGGCCCAGGCTCCCTGTCACTGTATGGCTGAGGGGGCGGCCTGTTCCCTGCATCATTGTGGTGCCAATGGTAACGCTTATATGTGTCCATGGGCTGCACACCAGAGGTCCCCTGAGCACTGGTGTCTGTTGTGCTGCAGGCACTACCCCTCTGCCCATGACACTTCTCCTTCTCATTAGGTCCCTTCCTTCTCAGTGCTTCCTTGGACTGCATCGCTGTCCTCTCACACCGAGGAGGCCTGCCGCTCACCTTCCTGCTTCTGGACTTCTTCCTGCCAAAGATGCTGCCTGTCAGAGTGCCTAGAAGCTCAGCAAGTGGTGGGCCAGCTGCAGGGGTCCTGTTTTATAGGGACCAGAGCAAAGGAGGGGCAGTGGTGGCCACTGTGACCTCAGCAATCCTCTGTGATGGAGTGGCCCATGCGTGGCCAAAGGCGGCTGTACTGGGAGTGGCCTGAAAGGTGCCCTCATGTGGAAGAAGGATGAGGGTTGGGAAGGATGAGGGCCCCTTTTCTGGGGATGGTTCCCCCAGGCCATTTGGGCCATTCAACCTTTCCTTGAACACCCCCAGGGATGGTGACTCCACTACAGAATCACAGAACATAGAATTGTAAGGGTTGGAAGGGACCTCAAGAGATCATCGGGTCCAACCCCCCTGCCAAAGCAGATTCCCTAGAGCAGGTTGCCCTGGTAGGCATCCAGACGCGCCTTGAATATCTCCAGAGAAGGAGACTCCACAACCTCCCTGGGCAGCCTGTTCCAGTGCTCCATCACCCTTACCATGAAGAAATTCTTTCGCATGTTGATGCAGAACATCCTGTGATCCATTTTGTAGCCACTGCCCCTTGTCCTGTTCCCACAAACCACTAAAAAGAGGTTAGCCAAATCCCTCTGTCTCCCACACCTCCCTGGGCAACCTGTTCCAATGCCTGACTACTCTTTCTGAGAAGAAATGTCTCCTCATTTCCAACCTAAACCTCCCCTGGTGCAACTTGAGGCCATTCCCTCTAGTCCAAACACCTCATGACAGTACTCTTTCCTCTCCTGGGATGTTTACGCCTGGCAGGAGGTGTAGGTCCCACATCCTGAGGCCCAACCGCACCCCAACGTTTCCATTTCATTTATCTTACATTTGTTTTGCTTTTCCTTTTATTTTAAGTACTTTTAACAACTTCTTTTCATTCAAAGACTTAGGGTATCAGTCAAAGCAATCCAAATTATGTTGTTTGTTTTGGGTGCCATAATTTGCCTGTATTATGCTCATACAGCAATGACAACTTTTTGCAAGGAAGATGCGGATGAATCTTGATTTTTATTGGAAAGGGTTTTGACTGTTTCATATTCATTTGCTAATTTGGTTTGCATATGGACAGTGAGAAGGAAAGGGCAGGAACAAGAAGTTAAATGATGGCGGTGAACTATCTTTCATAACGATAGCATTGCACTTTTGTTTAATATGGCAGAAGTTAATTAAGCCAAACCCAGTATCACTGCATAGTCAGTCAAAAGATTTCCAAAAGGAAATTTTGTATTTTTTACCCCTACAAATTCACACTTCTTGCATCTCCGCCAATGTATTCATTAAGTTCATTTTACCGAAAAAAATTAACACAGTCAAAAATCTCAAAAATTTCCACTAGAAATTAAATAACTTCTACACAAGCTATCTTTATGAGTAATAGAATCTTTCATGCAATACCTCTCCTCTTTCATTTGTTGTCCAGTAAGCAGTCTAGCAAAGATCAAATTGATTAATGCCTTCATTTTGTGTTGAAATATACATGCTTTGTAATAAATAAATAAATAACATTTATTATTTCATCATTATTTTATAATAGCAGTACACCAAGAAAGGTATTTCTTAAGATGTTGAAGTTCTGGATTAATGAGCAAACCTAGAACATTTGCTCGCCACTTGCTTCTTTACAGATTTGACATGACTTTCCGTAAAAGGAAGGACTGAAAGACTTCTTCCTGCTCAGGCAGGAAGATTGGACTAGATGATCTTTCAAGGTCCCTTTCAATCCCTAACATTCTGTGATTCTTTTATTCTGTGACTGTGCATAAAAATAAAAAGTGCAGATTTTTATAATAAAGAATAAGTTTCTAGTATAGATGACATTTCCATTCACCTTACAAGGATAAAAAATGATATTTCAATCACATCTCTGTTTAATTTTCCTCCCCATTTGGAGGACGAAAAGTGATATTGTTTTTGATTCTTACTAATTATTCTCTTTTCTTCCAGCCCCAAATCAATTGAAGCATCACAGCAGTTTTCAAATTAATTATTAGATTTTTCCCCTGACTCATTTCAGACACTTTTATTAGAAAAGTGATTGATATATTAACACCATTAATTACTTATTTGACCCATTAATTCTGTGTATCTGCACAGACCTAATTGAAACAGCCTACACTGAATCTAGGATCTCATTTTACCAATCAAAAATTAATTTTTGGATACTCCTGACTGCTGAGTCTGTGTGATGGTGAAAAACACTGTTCCCACCTCACACATCTGTTTAATATTCCCACTCCTCTTTCTCAGTCCCAAAAAGACCCTCAGACACTGCCCCTGAAAGATTCCTATGAGCTTCACTTTCTTCCCTCAATAAACAAGACTATCTCAATAGGCTTCCATAAACGACAGTTCCCGTTCATTTGACATAATTTGCCTTTCCACCATCAAGCTAAATTTCTTCAATAGACTCTTAATTATTCTGAAGCCATTATCTAATGCTATTATAAATGTTTAAATAATATTTGATATAATCCTGGTCCCACTGAAGTTAATGGGAATATTGCTGTTGCCTTAATTAAGATCAAGATAAAATTTATATTGTTTAATTTGTCACATATTACTGTTGGGTAAAAACAACCTAGTTAGTATTCAGAGGTACTAAACAGACCCATCTCCCAGGCTGGATCTGGCAGGGACTCAACACTTTTCAGGATAAGGCCATGAGCTTGTGCTGCACAGTGGGCGGGTAGAGAAGGGAGCAGTCGCAGGGTTGTGCACTGTGCTGTGCTTCAGCAGGCCCAGCATGCTTCCAGCTCTCTGAGATGTTCATAGGCTTTAAATGGAGTGCTTGAGTCAGGATGCATCAAAAGAACAGGGGAAAAAACAACAACAGAAACAACAGAGAAGTGAGAAAATGGAGAAAAGCCTTCCCCTACTTGAAAACAGGCCAGATACATTTTTGCAAATTATTTTATCAGAAGTCTTGACAATTTTAAGCAAAACACATTTTAAAATCTTTGGCAAAAAGCATTGTGTATGTTGATCAAATCTAGTTCAAAAATAAATACATCTTTTAAAACAAAAGCTAAATACCATTAATATGAAGTTTTTTGGCTGCTGACCACTTAGATCCCATTAAAACTTAGAAAACAAACGGCAAGCTTTTTTCAGACTACCAGCAAAAGCCACAATTATTCTCATACTATGAATAAAGCCAACCATTAAAAAAAAGAGAGACAGCTAAACCTATAATTAAGATTTACTACATTTTTAAATATCTTTCTTACAGTTCTAATATCATATTACATTCTCCACTGTGATGCTAACTTCAGAAGACAAAATTAAGCAGCAGATTAATTTGTGACATCTTTGTTATGTACATAGCTGACATGTAATCACACCTACATTGTCTCATAGTGCTCCCTCACTGGAGGGTCTCACTTGCTGGAGTGACACATTCCATGGAGACATCTGAAATTCCTGCTGAGTCCTTGGTCTACCTGTTTGCTCTGCCTGAAGAGAGTCCCCTTCACAGCTGTATTCATACCTTTTAGAGCTATAATCAGTAAAGGCTATACAGGAGGCTGATTCACCTCCTGTTTTGGGGGGAGAAATATAGAGCAATTTGTAACTCACTGCCATTCTTTCAGAAGGCAGAGGGGCAGAATGGGTTGTGCTTGCTTCTGAGGAAAGGAACCACAACTCCAACGGCTCCAAGTGCTGGGCACTTATTCTCACCTCCTCTCACTTTCACCCTGTCCTCTTTCTCACTGCTTGCAACCTATTTCCAACCCTGTCACCTCCTTAGAGTCAGAAAGCATGCTCATCCCTGACTTCTTCCCAGAAGTCAAGCGGAGAAGGTACTGAGATAGTGAACACAAGGTCCCTTATCACTGCAGCATGTCTGGGTATGATGAGAACAGCACCACACCCTGAGAAGCACCACAGTTTCTTTCAGAAGATCATAGGTGAGTTCATTTAAAAATATGCCTGCCAACAGAACTGACTGAATTCCCTGTCATGCTCATTTGCTGGGACTTCAAAATGGATCTAGAACTACCAGGCTGGAGCTCTGATAATGAGTTTGTGGCTATCACAGCTGGGAATCTTAAAAATGGAGTACCCCAAGTCTTTGAGCACTTTCTAATTTTTTTATGAAGGCTCTGATCCATTCAACCCTTCAGATCCCCATGCAGATTCACGATCCATTGGTTGAACTGAAGAGCTTATTGAGCGTGATAAATCAATATCCAGCTTGCTGTCTGCACACTTTGTCCTGCCCCTCTCTTTCTAGATTGCTGGAAGTTTCACCAGTGAACAGTATCTCTCCAGTGAATTCAGAAGTAAGGTTGCTTTGTCACAGAGCTGAGGCACTAAGAGAGCCTTTTTCTTTGATTCAAAATATTCCATGATACAAAGAAAAGCTTCTGGAAGCCTATTCTACATCATGGAGAAAGATGCTTGGAAGTTCTCCAAGAGCTCCAAAATGATACTTCTGGCTTTTACTGCCCCCTTTTTCAGTGGGAGAAAAAAAAAATATGTCGGGGGCAAAAGTGAAATGTCTTCAGGATGGTGTTTAGGAATAGCCAATAGGCTTCAGTGAAGGATTCCTGAATTATTGGTAGGATCTTCCAGTCTTTGCTTCCTGCATAACCCCAGATGTAGCAGCTCATTATGCAGTTCAGACCCCGCTTTACTTTTAAGCTCCCATTTGTTTTTTTATTTTTAAACAACCTGGGTTATACAGCATTGCCACATGGTTTTCTTTTCCACCATAACTTATACTCAGTAATTAACATTTGCCACACAAATCAACCTACCAATTACAGTGCTTATGTTAGTCCTAAACATAAGTGGAACAAATAAATCAATGAGGAATTTGTGGCCCTTTGCAAGACAACCGATGTCTGTGCTTCCTTTGACAGTGACTAATGATATGCTACATTTTCATCATCTTCCTAATCTTGCAGTTATATAACTCTCCCCTAGCCTGGTATTTATTTGTGTTGGAAGAGAATAGCAAATACATACTACAAAGTGCCTACTACAAAGCAATACTTGTATATGAAAGCACTTTCAGGCATTTATAATATTTACTGTAGGTCATCAAATATATCCCCTGCTGTGAAAGAGCATCTTTGTTGTTCTTCTGCTCTTCTTCTATTTGTTTCATCTTCCACAAAAAGAAATACCCTTATCTGTTCTTACCCACTCTAACACAAACTGTAATCTTCAGCTTTTATTTGTACTGTTCTTGGGGAAAAATACATCATTCCATATGAGCAGAGATAAATCCAAGTAAAATGTGTTACAAATGCATTAATTTATAGCAGTAGAGCTCTTAAACATGTTTTGGGCAGGTTTCAAATCACTGCATTGTTTGTCAGAGCCATAAACAGTGTATGGTATTGCAAAAAAAAAAAAAGTGATATGGAATGGGTTTTAATTCATTTCTTTAAAAAGAAGCACATAAATAGGTATGTTCTTAACATTGTCAATTTTCTGCCATGACACTTTAAAGAAAACTCTGAGTAAAGCAACACCTGACTGAAAGATAGCATTGCTTCAGCTCTCCAACTGCAAATGAGGATCCATAAAGCTCGCGTGCCTCAAAGCTACAAAAGATTATCCTTTATCCTTCATCTCTTTCTGCCCTTTGGAAATGCTAGGCTACTGTATATAAAAACTGTGCATAGCCTGCCTGCTGGAAAGTGTCATCAAACACTTCCAAACAGTTTTCCTCTATGTTAATTTGCTTCTTGGTGGTCGCTGTTTTTAAATGCTATTGCATTACAGTTCCACTGTTGAGCTTATATGTAGGATCAGATTCTGCATTCAAAAATTCAGCTCAAGAAAAACAAGATTAAAAAGTGTGCCTCTTCAGTGCATATCCATCTCAACTGTCACTTCCTGACTTTTAAACTGAGAGCTAAACCAATAACTCAGTACCATTAACTCAAGTTGCTTTAAATTCACCTGCTTGTCATCAGCCTGCATGGACATCTGGGCACCCCAGAACAGAGGGATGTGCTGCTCATGAGCAGAGTTGCAACAGTTCTCAGCTGGTGGGATCCTTCAGTCTTGATTTCACTGGCTTACCACCATCAGACTCATAGCCATGAGTTCAGCTGTATGATGAAAAATTAAATAATATTTTAAATTCTCAACCATGAGTTAAAGGAATTGGGGACACAAAGCCAAAACAAGAGTATAAGAAGTTCTGCACCCTAAGGCTTCTATTGGGTATATACAGAAAAACCTATTTTTTAGAATTCTCAGCTTTTTGTAGAGTCTTTAAAGACTGCTATGATCTTTTCAGAATGATTCAGATTGTGGATGTGAATATTTTTTGCAAGTCTGGAAATAAGGTCTTTATTTTAGGTATCTGCAATATAGGAACACAACATACCCACTCTGCAGGTTTTTGAGCATGGAGGGTTTGAGAGAAGAAGAGAGGAGTGGAGATTTCTTGATAGAGCTTCATAGAAATGAACTTGCCACTGCATATCTACCACTTAGTTATTTCCCTGAACTTTCAGAAACTTTTCAAAACTTTTTTTCAGTCTTTTATATATGGCCTTTAAAAAAAATGTACCTGGTTATAAACAAACCAATGAGTTTGTACAGTGTTTGCATTATTAATAAAAGAAGCATCACCTCAGTGGCTGTTTGTCTAATCAAAACACATGTACTATAAATAATAGAAAGAAGGACATCTCCTGACCTCAAACAAATAAAGCTCACTTTTTAACTGATGGACACTACTGAAAGACAGGAAGCCACATGCAGAGTTTACTCTGAAGAGTTTACTGTGAATGATTAATCAATACCAGGGAAAGGGACTAATCTGACAGGAGTTTCTTGTGTCATAAAAAATCCATCACATCTTCCTTTCCTGGAAGGCCCAAAACAATGATGAAATAGGAGGGAAGGGAGCCAGACCTGACATTGGAAAGACAGTCCAGGGCAGATAGGAGTCCATACACCTGTGAAAGCCGGTCTGAGACAAGACAGCTAGGACTAACTTCACTAATGCAGTTTACCTTCATATATGCAGGAAGTCTAACATGGGATATATCAGACAACGTTGTGGATTAATAGCTACCCCAGCATATCCGAAACAAACTCAGTTTACTGCACACACAAAGCCTGATCTACAAACTATTCAATGAATCAGTTCATCGGATCTACTGTGTGTAATCCATGCAAAGGCAGTAGTTAGTTTTCTGCACAGCCCACAACCTGAACTGAACTCTAGCAAAGTGAAAGATCACCACCCAAGACAGTAGGCAGAAGATAACCACAGCAAGACATTAGTTCTACTGACAACACTGGTAGACTTGATAGACCTGAATTCCTAGCTGGATATTTGAAGAACCACTTTTTCAGTTATTACTAGAGTTATTGCACTACATATTACTCAAACCAGAAACATGAAAGTATGACTATGCTTAATTGTGCAAAGTGCTGAGCAGTCTAGTCTTAAATCAGATGTGACTTAAACTTTTTAGTGGTCTAGGAACAGAAGTCTCTTTATCTAAGAGGATCCTCAACACCACGGCTGAGCCTGTTGAAAAAAATATAAAGTTCATAGCAAGAGTTCCTTTTGAGTATATTAGCAAATAAAGCCAGATTTTAACTGCAATTTCATAAACATCTAATAATATAAAAAAAAATTACAAAGCAAAGTAATAGTGCTGCCATTATGCTCTTAATCATTATGTTCATTAAAAAAAAAAAAAAAGTTATGCATTCAGTGTCATATTAGTTAACTTAGTATCATAGTGCTGGTAACCCATTCAAGTCATGTTCCAATCTTCATGGCTATGGAAGAACATCCGCTTTGTTAGAAAAGTGAGACATTAAATTCTCCCAGTACTTTCTTTTCTTTTTAAGCATACAATGGACTAAATTCTGCCCTTCGTTTTACCCATAATAACTTCAGAATTGTATGAATGAAACTAACAGCGAAATAGGACCTACTTTGTGAGCCTATTTCTGCATGTGTTTAATTGAGCTAACCAAGCAGGACAAGGTTTTGTGTACAAAGGAATTTTGTATTTGTTTTTATTGTAAAAACACATTTTTTCCCATCTCCGCCTCAATCTTTAAAAAATAAAAAATAAAGACGAAGCAAGCAGGAACAATGCTAATTACATTTCATAAGCAGTTTAAGAATGAGCAGGAGTATGGGGAGGCATGGAAAACAGGCCCCTGCAGAAAATGTGTGAGGGTGAAAACAAAGTTCTCCTGAGATGGATAGAAGTTTCTGTTTCACAGACTTCCAAATGAATGGTTCAGATGTTGTGAACACAATGGATAGTAATGATGATTACTTTGCCAATGCCTATGGTGATGTTATAAGCTAATTATATTAGTCATTTACGCAAAGGCAAGATGCCTTTGATAGCTACTATTTGGAGCAACAATTCAGCATGTTGAGTCACTGTTAAGTCACTCTTACAGCCAGACTCCGATTCCGCTTACACCCAAGTGAGTCTTGAGCAACTTCGTTGAATATGACAGCTTTAGTCTGTATTTAAAACGCTACCCAAAATCCAGTTCTGGTTTATATATATATGTATGTTCCTTATTGTTTTTCCCAATTTGAGTTAAATCACCTAACCTACACTTCATGGGATTACATTAGAGCACTGTCTTCATCTGTAAATAACTGATGTCCATAAAAGTTATTGGTCTCTGCTTAGCTTTATCTATTTTGACACATATACTACTCTGATACTTTGGAGCCATTTATTTCTCAATAAATAATAGGGAATCCAGATACCTTACTCAGTGGAGAATATATGCTCCAAAATGTTATTTGTATCATTGAAAAATAATAATAATAATAATAATAATAATAATAATAATAATAATAAAATCTCCTTTAAGACCTTCTTCAGAAATATAACTAAGCACTAGATTTTTGTGAAAACCTAAAAGGGACCATTTTATTAACAAATCAGGGTCATGCCTATGAACCTCATCAAATTCCCACAGGGTATGAACAACTTTTGAGAGAGAGAAAAAATGAAAAGTTAATGCCTGGTGTCTCCAGGGGGTTGTAGATATTCCTATACAGGACATCCTGTGTATCATTAGAGGAAGACAGATCTTGCAGCCAGCAACTTATTTTAATACTCCAAGTTACATTCTCTTCTGTAGCTCAAGGCCTGCTTGTTATGAGTAAGACTGTAAGAACATTCAAACCTCCAGTCTTTGGATCCTCCTACCCTAAACCAGGCAAGAATGAGAGCAGCCAACCAGCTGTTTTTATCTGGCTCCTTGCACAGATGTTTACCAAGGGCTCTGCCAGCAGAGTGGAAGTACAGCAGAGTTCTGCTCTGCCATAGCATCCCAATAAGTTGACCATATCCTGTCATCCTAACACAGCTGTGTTATCCTCAGTCCAGTCTTTCTGTTGGGAAGTGAACGGTAGCCAATGCAGAAGATATCCATCAGCTTTACACTAGCAGGTAACTCCAATGGAGAATTCAGTTCTCTTATGGTGGCAGGGCATAAAAAGGTCTTACTCAAAACAGAATCCTGTCTTTGAGGTCCGTAAGTTCACAGGTTCATGGGCCCAAAGGTGCCATAAATGTCATCTAAATAGAACATAAATCATAGCAGCAATGGTAGTAGAGTGAGATTCCTGAGCCTTCCCAAAGCACTGTAACTCAAAAGTCAATAAGCTAAATTGTAATCTTTGTGCCTGTTTGAAGAGTCGTACATACCATGCATTTCTCTGGTTTTGACTGATTGGACTTCTTCCTAAGGTTAAATGCCCAGCCAGGAGTTCAGAATTATCCATCTTCGACATCTTAACAGTCTTGAAGTAAAGCCTGATTTCTGCCCTTCGAGGTCATTGGGTTTCTTTACATGCTTATGAATTTGATTTCTCAATAACTATACTACAGTTTTTAACTGAAAAGAAAATTGCATCCATGATGATTTTTCTTTGTTTTCAGAGTTTATCTTATCTTCTTTGCCATCTTAATTCATCTTTACCTGAAACTTTCAAACACTGCATGTATGACAACTGTGATGACTACAATCTTACTTTTTTTGTTTTGTTTTGTTTTGTTTTGTTTTGTTAATAGCCACCAAACACTTAAGTTTGTTATTGTGGGGAGGATCAGAACTGTCATCACTGTTAATTGAAAGTAGAAAGCCTGTGAGATTTTCAGAGAATTGTGGCAGGACTTAACCAGACTCGGATCACTTGAGGCTTGTATTGCCTTTATATGTGCATTTTATATCCATATAAATTGTATTTATATATGCGGTATGCTCTGTATTATTTTTATAATACAATTTATTTCAAACTTTAAAATTGCCAGCATCACTGACTACACAATCCTCTTTGCTTCACATATCACTGCCCATTTTTCAGTATTCAGAGCAACCTTGGTGCTGCTGTTACTTTTTTTTCCTCAAGGGGTCAGTTCATTGTTTGATTCCTTTGAATTTCAGCTGATGCAGGGTGTTTAGAGGGGGATGAATAGTGTCAACGGTTTAACACACATTTCATGAAGAAATAACATTTTGAAAGTCAGTTCCAGGACCTTGAGTTTGAAATGCTGAGTGAATACGGATTATAGGAGAGGACTTGATTCTTGACCTACGGGTTTTTTGTGCTTGCTAATTTTGAAAGACACTTTAAAGTCTCTCCTGGAGGATCTTTCTTATTTGTAGTATCTTTTATCTAAAAAAAAAAAAAAAAAAAAAAGCATTTGATGTCACTTTTTCTTCAGAGAAATAATTTTTTGAGTTTGAAAGTGGGAAGAATATTCTGTTGGATTGTTTTGTTGCTGGGTCTTTGTGAGTTCCTTAACTTTCAAACACTAACTGCTAATATTTATAAATCTTGTATCCTAGACAAGAGTGATAAGTGTTTTTTGAGTAGCTATTATGATGTGAAATCCTACCTGACACTTGCCCAGATAACACTGGTGCCCAGCTGTGGAGCTGCAGTTCGAGATCCATCAACATTCAAACTTCAAAGTGTCATTAACATGACAGATAGAGAAGCTCTCCACTAGTGAATAGTACTGCAAGGGCTGCATTAGAACAGACATTTCTCTTCTAGCCTTATGAATGATTTGGATCAAGCACTGGATCAGTCTTTTCAAAGTTTGTCAAGACTGATTAGCTGCAAACTCTTTCCTTCACAAGAACTATATAGCCCGTGTAAAACATACCTTTTTCAGTATGTTGGTATTTCTGTTTATGTTTTGTCAAATCTGTAATGCAGAATTGGAAGGGAGAAAGTAAAACACAGAACAAGACATAAAACCATATAAAATATTCCATTTTCATCCTCCTAGTCTGACAGTAGCCAAAGGTAACATGCTAACTGGCATAATGAGGAAACAGAAAAATAATCCATATGATCTACTTCTTAATACAGATTATTCTTAGTTTATCATTTTATTAGGGCTTTCTATTTTTGGATAAATTATTCTGAAAGTAAAGTGCCTCACAAGGGCACGTTGATTTGTAATGTGAATGGAGAACTGCAAGATAATGGCTCACCCCTGTTCAAATGGAGTTCAGGATGCATCTTTTTTATTTTTTTGTTAGGAAAAGGAGTCTTACATGATTGTATTATCTTCCTTCCTTCCTCCCAAATACCTTTAGAACTTTTAGTCTTCTTTCAATCCAACCTGAAATACTGAAGATAACTATGTTTCTCTATAACTCGGGAAAATCAAAAGTGGAAGGAGAGCAGAGGCAAGGCTACTTTCTACTAAGGGAAGGTGCAGTTCAGCTCCCTTCCCCTCTGTTTGGCCAGCCAGGCAGCATGCACCTTGCCCTGGGGCTCCCCTGCACCTAAGGGATGATGTCACATGGGAAGGGAGAGAGATTAATTCAGTTCAGGGATTAAGAAACAAAAGCATTAGATCTCATTAGCTCTGCTGCTCTTGAAACAACAACCCCTCCTCCCCCTTGCCACCGCTATCCCAGTTTGCTTTTCTTTCTGTATATAATGATATTAATCCTTTATAGTTCTCACTGCTAACTGACAAGTCCTAAATTCTCTAATATTGAGGACCAGTTTGTGATTTTATTTTCAGTCTTGTTCTGATAAAGAGTTGCTCACTTAAGCAGTCTCATTAACCCCACCATTCATGTAAGCCACCTGCTGTTTGCTTGAGTAAAGAATGCACAGAAGTGAGCAAGAGCTTTGGGAAAAGTAAAATTTCTACTTATACAGTTCACACGCCCAGTGCTGCATATATTGTTAACAATGGCACTACAAACACTTCCCATAAAAGAACATTTGAGACCAGATCTGTAGCTTTTTTAACTCAATAGTAGTCTGATTTCAACAGAATTTTGGATCAGGGCCATAAAAAGCAAACTACTTATAGAATTCAGCCTTTTACAAAACGAACGATTGCTAGTAGGTGTATCAGCAACCTTCAGTATTTTAACACCACACCCTGACATAAGCGATTATTCATTATTCTGTGGGAAAAAGACCTTTATATGTAAATCCTGGGAATACAGCAGATTAAAATCAGGTAGTGTACTTAAACACATTTGTAATAATTAATAAAAAATTACAAACAGGTGAGAGAGGATAACTGCCTCTGAAACATTTATTCTACTAGTAATTTTATTACCATTGAATTCTTGCCAGCCAGGAAACACCTAGAGGCTCATGTTTCACACCCAGTATTGCAGAGGTGAAAAGGTAGAACGTTCTGCCTTAACAAGTATGCAAAGAGCAACTTCAAGCGGAAACAAGTTTAGCACCCAGCTCATACTGGCTCAGCCACAGAGAAACTCTCCATAATAACTCACTTGGTCGTGCAGCTTCTGCAAGGATCTGCCTTGGATCTTGGCTGCAGGAAGGCATGCGCGTGCGCACACACACACATTCACACATGCATGCACTCACCCTAAATCCACTTGCCATACGAAGGATTCTAATAAATGGTTACATTTTCTGTCTGACTGTCTGCTAGGAAAAAGGGAGGAAGGGAAGGAGGGAGGGAGGGAGGGAGGGAGGGAGGAAGGAAGGAAGGAAGGGAAAGAAAGAGAAAGAGAAAGAGAGAGAGAAAGAAGAGAGAGAAAGAGAGAGAAAGAAGAGAAAGAACGAGAGAAAGAGAGAGAGAAAGAGGGAGAGAGAGAAAGAGAGAAAGAGAGAAAGGGGGAAGAGAGAAAGGAGGAAAGAGAGAAAGAGAGAAAGAGAAAGAGAGAGAGAGAGAAAGAAAGAGAGAGAGAGAGAGAAAGAGAGAGAGAGAGAAAAAGAAAGAGAAAGAAAGAAAGAAAGAAAGAAAGAAAGAAAGAAAGAAAGAAAGAAAGAAAGAAAGAAAGAAAGAAAGAAAGAAAGAAGAAAGAAAGAAAGAAAGAAAGAAAGAAAGAAAGAAAGAAAGAAAGAAAGAAAGAAAGAAAGAAAGAGAAAGAGAAAGAAAGAAAGAGAAAGAAAGAAAAAGAAAGAAAGAGAAAGAAAGAAAAAGAAAGAAAGGAAAGAAAGAAAGAGAGACAGAAAGAAAGAAAGGGAAAAAGCATAAACAGCTAGCTAAAGTGCTACATTACAGTCATGCAGTGCACAAACTATGTCTGTGCTAAAACAGCAACAAAATGCTGTAGTGGAATAATCATTCCTCTTTTAAAGAATAAAACCTTCTGTTATAATATACTATACAACCCAGAGGCATAGTGATCTCTCCAGATGACAGTAATTCTCACTATCCTTATCAAAAATGACAGTTGTTCCTTTGAAGCAGATTGCCATGGTAAGGCACTAGCTGAAATGCCAGTTTTATTCTGTCACGATAGGAACCTATCCCAACTCTGTGTACACTTAACACCTTCCTTCTGTGAAAGCAAATGGAATAATTTATCCTTTTCTCCCCGAGAATTCTACTGCTTTTCTTTACGTGTGAAGTTGCCTCGAAAAGCTAGATATACAAAATAAAGTAGACACGGTTGAGTTAAACAAAGGGAGAACGGAAATATTCCCTCAACTTCAGCCAGACTTTCCATTTATCTGCAATTACAGGATCTTACATGTGCCTTTGTTTACTACCCAGAGTTTAGGAGTTCCAAAAACACATATTAGTTGTTTGTTCATTAATAGTGATATGTTTATGTCTTTGGTACGTGCTCTATAATAGTGATAAAAAAAATGTATACCAATAAACTCAGTAAATGGCACTCAAAATATTCTTATAGAGTGCCTGACATAATCTCTGCCATGGGGAAGAATTGTGTTTTGTTTTTTGTTTTGTATATACAAGGCCAACACATTGGCTATAATGCAAATAAAAATATTGGCAGCAGTATTGACATCACTGCAGCTAGTAGTACATAACCCTCCTGCCCAGAGTACTGGCGCAGATGCAAGTACAGATACACCTTGAAAAGAGCTGGTTACAGACTGGTCTGGCCGATTTGGCCCGGGAAGAACAAGGCTTAAAATAAGCACAAGCAAAATGAAAAAAATGGCATTTCGAATGCCAGTCTGCGTCATCTAGCTCCACAAACTGTTCTTGTATTCTTTCCCTGGGCAAAATGAAGAAGTAGAAAATGAACATGATCTTGAGTATGATATATTCTCATAATGATCATAGTAAATGTGTAGAAATTTAACACAGTTAACAGAGAGGAGAGCTTTCTATTAAGTGTATGGTAGCATGGAAAAAAAACTAACAACTATGTTTCGTGCACCGAAGTCTCTTTTAAGACAGAAATACAAACTTTAAGTTTGCATTACACATGCACAATTGTTCTGGCAGAGACAATACCATGCCTCTGAGGTGACCAGTAAGAGCCACACAGTAATGCAAAGGCTCACAGTCATTGTTCAGAAAGATTTAATGAATCACACACAATTGTTAACAAAAAAATAATTAATTAATTAATCTATTCACCAAAAAAAAATCATGGAATAGGGAATGCAATTAATAAGAATCTGTAAGCAATATACATGGGTGGGAAAGAAAGATTTCATCTAGCTGCATTCATATATTCATTACGTCACTCAGCTCTGATTTTCACCTGGAAGAAAGGAGGAGTCTTATCCCCCTCCATCTTGCACATGATGAAATCATCTTCATCCATGCAAAGCAACCACAGGGTCTCACTCCACCAGAATTCTGCTTTCCAATTTAAGTATTTTACATCTACCACACACTGGTCTAACTGTCCAGACATATTATCACCCCAGGCATACTGTCAGCCTGCATATGGAGCTAGCCATGATTAGCTAAAAGATATAGTTGAAGTTATTTTTATAAATAGGAAATACTTATCAGCGGGGTGAGGGGAAAATGGTGGCTTATGATAATAAAGATGGTTTAGTATTATATATATAGGGAGAATTTATACTTTGTTATAATTTGTTAGCACTTTGGACACATCATTTTTCATCATGTACTTTGAATGAGAGAAAGATACACTTTATAAGAATCCTCCATGCTTATATTATAGCATCATTCTCTCTTAATAGCCTTCTGGCTATCCACATGCTTCATAGTAGAAATTATCTGCCAAAATCACTTAATGTTGAAGATATCATGGGACTGCAGGAAAAAGTCCACATTATAGTTTGTCTTCATTTCTTCTTCAATTTCTTTATTTTTCCATCAATCACAATAGTTGATTCATTAATAGTGCCCTTGAGAATCCCTACCAAGAAAGCAGAAAGTCCACAGACTCTCTCTCAGTCAGATGTTTCAAGCATACTCTGAGGATCTTGTAAATCTTCTCTAATACAGAATGGATCATTCAGGTCTCAAAATGTTTAATGTAATCTCTCCTCCAGTCAGCCTAAGGGACCACAATCCTCAGGGCTGTAGCCCTTCCCCTAATTTTCTGAGGTTTTGAAAATGTCAAGACTAATCTTAGATTCACATAGGGTTTTTTTAAAATAAGTTGCTTGACCTTTGTATTTCACAGATATTTTGACTGATGCAAACCAATTATGCAGAAAGTTTGCCACCATTTTTTTCCCCTTGGTATATTCGTGGTCTTTCCTACTACTGTCATTCAGAAGCAGCTTTTAAGTCTTGTGAAATCTATAGCTATTGCTGATCTGCCCTCAGACCATTTTGAAGCTACTGATTAGCTGTAGCTCCAGCAGCTACAAGTTCCCTCCTGGCTGTAGGCCTGCAGAGGAAATTTCTTCTCTCATAGCCTACAGAATTGCCACCATAATAGATCAGTAGTAAGAATAATACCTGGCTCCCATGAAAGGCTTTGCATTAACTGCTTTCACGGAACTTTTACAAAGGTAAAGAAATATTACTGCCATTTTTAATGGGAAACCTCAAACACTGGGCAATGCTGTGTGTTCAAGGACATCCAATAGACAAAAGTCAGAGCTGGAGATACAGACTTGGTTTTCTGAGGCCACACATAGGATACTAACCTTATTGACATGAGTCAGTGTTGTTCAGTAAATTAACCAATCAAACACTTTTGCTGTTTTCCATTTTAATACTGCTTCTGACGCTCAGTCCCTCTAATAGTCTTGGTTAAGCCACTGAAAGAGGAGTCATTCTGAATAAGCTAATGTCAAGTTTCTTATTATCTCATTGACTCAAGATCCAAAACTGGTCCTCTATTTGCTTATTCTTGCTGAACACCAGTCATCTGTGGCTATAAAGTAAACAAATAAGTTTTTCAAGCTTTTTAAACTGTTAAGGTCTGAGCAGAGTCTTTCAGCAGTTTGCAGTGTCATGTCAGTATTCTGTGACACCAGCTGCATCTGTTGCATTCTGGCAATGGATACTTCTATATACAGAGCATACATAACTCAGAAAAGCATTTCCTTAGATTTCTGCACAATTGGCCTTTGCTGAAGGTGCACACTTTATTATGTGTCCAGCAGCTCTGGTACTGTCATAGAACCCATCCATAGGAAGAAAGTGTACAACAAATTGTAAATTTCAGGAAGGGTCACACTCATGATCTTTCACTTTTCAGATGACACATTACAACAGGCAGAAAGCAGAGGAATAAGAGCTATTAAAGACAATCTATCATTTTGCCTGGCATTCATTCTAGAAACATTATCTAAATATGGTAGGATACTTTAAAGACTCTTTCAATAAGAACAGCTTTCATACTCAAAGATATAAGAACAGTGCTAACATTTACTGAAATTCTCATCCACTTTTCTCATTGTTTCCCATATTCTACTGTCATTATTGAGTTTGACAATTAAGAGTGTCTGTCAACAGTTTCTAACGTGGCCATTACTGTAGTATTTCTAGATATTAGAAAAGGTTTGTGTGTTTCCTTCAATGTTTTGGTTAGGCATGATGGAACTGACTGATTGACTGTAGGAAATTTTGCAGCTATTCGGTCTTAACACATATACTTTGGAACACATTATTTTCAATGAGCATATTTTCCTGATTTCATATTCTTTTCAATGGAGATGTCTGAGGAGTGGCAGGTAGCCCCACAAAGTCTCAAATGTAGTTTATCCCTTTTGTAAGAAATGTTGTGAACACAAATACAGAAATGAACATCTATGTGAAAAGCATAGTCTGTGAAAGGGGAAGTATCTTTAGCAGGAGTAGGTTTTGCAGGTGTTCCTAATCCTATTGCATTACAGTCAAAGTTACTAAGCCATCACTCTGCAAAGGTGTAACACCTAGAGTGAGAGTCATGGAGAGCTGTGAAGTTTCCTCATACGGTATGGCACCAGTACAGAAACACCTGTGTTAAAAATAACTCCAAGCTTATCCATTCTGAAGTATTCCTTAACCTTTAAAATGTTTCCTTTCTTGCTTGATGCTTTAATATTTGCATTATGTTCCAGACCACAGCTGTGACAGCAAAACAATCTTTTTTTCTTGTTCTTCTGACAAAAACAGTCATTCTGTTTAGTGACAAATGGTTGCATCTACACCTGTAATTGCATCTACACCACATGCACAAGTGCAGCAAGTTAGGATGAAAAAATCCACAGTGCAACATCTATTCATTTTGTGTCTGCCTCCCTGTCCTCACTTAGGATGTGACTGCCATGACCATCTCCTTCAAATGTTGGTCTCCAGTAGTAAGGCTCCTCACTGGGGGAAGCTCACCCTTCACCACAGGACCTGCCTCCACCCAGTGCAATGCTGCTGGGGTGGAAAAGGAAGTCTAGTGTAAGTCCTGACATGTACGTGAATTACTTCTAAAGAGAGTGAAGCGCTTCCCAGTAGGGGTGAGGAAGACCGTGACAGAATTGAGCTGAATAAATTTTACAATATCTGACCATCAAAAGGCCCTTGGTGACCAGGACAGACTCACTCTATCTGCTACGGCTCACAAAAGTGCGCAAAAGAAGATTCCCCTACAATGGGGAATGAGAGTTTCCTCTTCCTGGAGGGAATTGTCAACCCACAAAATTCATACGTCTGACTTTTATATAGACTTCTTCACTCATCTCAGTAGGACACACACTGGGGAGGGAAGAGAAGGGAATGAATTGAAAAAGAGTCTTTCCATCTATTCACAGCTGAAAAGTGCAATCAGCTAGGGGCAAGTAAGGCACCAGGCTGTGGTAGTTTGACAACCACAAAGCTTTCTACTTTTGACCCTCATCCTGGTAGTTGTTAACAGTGAGTAGAGCCTGTCCTACAAAGGATTGTCTCTGTCCATAATATGTTTCTCTACTGAATCAGTAACATCTCAGACTAAAGAAAAACCACCAACAGTCTCCTTCCTAAGAATAGCACATTCTTGATTCTTTTTCACTACTTTATCTGCCAGCTGTTTTAACTGATTAGTCAAAGACACACCCCTTGTTGACATCTAATGTGTGGCAAAAACAAGTGTATAGAGGAATAATTATTTCCAACATTTGCAATGAGATTAAGTGCTTTTTGGATTATGAAAATAACAGGATTTAATGGGGTCGTTTATGTTGCTACTCTAGTATACAAGTGTACAGTGCATGCATACATATCAGATTACCATCTCTATAGTCCATCTACCTCTAAGCATTTTATCTATCCACCCCTAATACATTTTGGTCTCTTCCTTTTTCATATACTACAGGTGAGTGTCCTTGCGCATAATGAATATGCAACATGGTTGTTATTGCCATAAATGAACAAACACTCTTCCATATGAGCTATTTTTGGCATAACTTTCCTAAACCTGGGGAGCTTCCTTTTATTCCTTTTAAGTTTCAAGCATGTAGGATGAACGCTTCTCTCACCGCTTCTCTCTCTTCATGTTGCTGTAGTCATCACAAGCTCTACCAGTCTTCATTACAGCTTACCCACAGTTCCCCAGAAGAAACAAAGGAACAGGAAGTGATGATTTGGGGAACCCACTTATGTGCCATTGTGTTGGGTGTATTTGGCAAGTTTTTGGTAACGGGGGGGGGGGGGGGCGGGAGAAGGGGAGGGATTGCATTAGAGACTGCGGGAAGGTGGCTGCCCTGTGCTGGGCACAGGCAGTTCCAATGGACCCACCACAAAAGCACAGCTGAGAGTATCAGGGGAGCCGGTGTGCCTCTGAAAACATAGCTAGGGAAGGGTAGAAAACACTAGACAGAGAAGGAAAGGGGAAAAAAAAAAAAAAAAGATTGTTAAAGCATGAAACAACAGAATAAACAGCAAGGTCAGAGAAGGAGGAGGTGTTTCAGATACTGGAGCAGATATTCCCTAGCAGCTCATGGACTGCCACACCAGATCAGATGGATATTCCTGAAGGAACTCTGGCCCATGAAGTACCTACACTGGAACAATTTTTTCTCCTGAAGGATTGTACCCCTTGGAGAGGACCCATCCTGGAGCAGAGGAAAAATGTGAGGAGGAGGAAGGAGCAGCAGAGAGAAACTGTTGTGCACCTCTTGTAACCTCCCATTCCCCACCGCTACTGCAACACATGGATTGTGGGGGAGAAGTCTGTAATGAATGGTGAAGTTGAGCTGGGGAAAGGAGAAAGGGAAGATGTTGATTTAATATTTGTATTCTTCTTTCTCACAACCCAAATCTATTGCAGTTGGTAATAAATTAATTTTCCTAGGTTGAGTCTGTTTTGCCTGCAAGGGTAATCGGTAAGTGATCCCCTGTCTTTACTTCAATGCACAAGCTTTCTTGTTCCTTTGTTTTTCCTATTTTCTCTCTCTGACCTAAAGAGGAGGGGGAGTGACTATAAGGCTGGATTTAGCTTTTAGCCAAGATTAACGCGGCATACCATTAGCAAAGTCTAGATTTATTTTTCAGCATGTCTCCATGATCTACAGATAGCTTGCTGGTATAGCTTGAGTCTCTGTTTTTCAAGATAATTTGATAAAAAATGATTCTGAGTATCTGTTCCTTACTAGTAAGGTCAGTACAGACATCTTAGTGACAGCTTACTTTTTCTCAGTCTACATTACAAAGCAATGAACTGCCTGAAGCCACCGTGACCTAAAAGTTGATCAGGAGAGTCAAAAGCTAGATGGTGCTGGAAATTGTAGGAGGATCATAATAGAAAGAAGTATCCACAAGAAGAGTCTGTCTGAATCCTAAAGAATACTTAGAAGTGTGGAAGCAATCAAGAAAGGGAATAGCAGTATGTATTTCTCTATTTTGATTTGCCCAGGGAAGTGGTAGAGTCACAGTCCCTGGGAGTGTTTAAGAAAAGGCTGGATGTGGTGCTTAGGGACATGGTTTAGTGGGTGACATTGGTAGTAGAGGGGGGTGGTTGGACCAGCTGATCTTGGAGGTCTTTTCCAACCTTAATGATCCTATGATTTACCCTGTGTCTCTTGAGTTGTCTAAACTGAAGGAAGTTTGGTTCACATGTCAGCTGCATTCTGTCTTCTATATGTTTCATTTGCTGTGTGTCCTTTAAAAAGATGTAGCTGGATGCTTAAATTCCTGAAGAACAAGGACTAGTGTTGACTGTAGGATCCTACTTGTGACAGCAAAATGACTCCCCCCCCCCCCCCCCCCCAAGGAAGAGAGCTAAATTAAAGAATCAGTGACTAAAGCTGTGTGAATGCTGATGCTTCCAGTCACAGGATATTCAGACAAAATGGAAAAAATAAAAATAAAAAAAAATCAGTCAATCTAATTTTTTTTAAACAACTTTAAGCTGCAAAAAATATTTAGCTTAACCTGAAACATAAATTTCATTGTGATTTTAAGTTTCTTTACTTTTCTAAAATACATTTCAAGGAAAATTGAACATACGTAGTATTTCAAAACCAGACCAATAATAGCATTTCTTTTAGAGAATTGCAATAAAACAATAAAACTATATTTTCCAATTTATTTTCAGGAATTTAAGGAAGGTTACTTTTTAATTGGTTGGTTTAGGCAACTAACTTGATAAAATGAAATAAAACCCTTACAGTTCTTTGGTACTGCTGAACCTGCCCTTTTCATGTATATGAAAAATACATACACAATATCTGATTAAAAATATTGACAGACTCTACCTGGAGCCAGACACACTCCACCTGGAGTGTTAAAGCTCTGGAGCCGCCACAAGGGAGAAGTCTGAGGAAGGCTGAGGAATGGATCAGTGCTTCTTATTGATCCCAGTAAAGTTGCTTAGGTCTTTGAATATCAGACAAAGCTATAAAGCATAGCATCTTGAAAACAGATAAATAAAAGAACAAATACAGCCTTTGATGTCCTTTTATTTACGTAAAGCTTCCAACAAAGTCAAAAAGACCGGATGTTACCAATGTGGAAAGCAAATGTCTAACTTAATTAATATTTCTAATTTTGATCAAAAAGCTTTTTTTTTAAAAAAAAAAAAAATGTCCAAATGAGGTGGATAGAATAGCACAACCCAAATCTAAATTCAACAGGTATAGCTAACGTTAGAGAGAAAAGAGAGAAACCATATTTTCACCAAAATCATCTTCCCGTTTAGTGTTACAGATGATACAACTCTCACATTTGGACTGTCACACTAACTGAGGCTGTGTGAAGGCAATATGTAAAGACTAGATTCTGCCCAGAAGCATGCACATAGCTTTAAGAAATTGGATGATCTTACGAAATCTAGGAAAATACTCTCATCCTGAGAGTTAAGCACGTATCTAAATACCTCACTGTGGGTTCTGAAGAAATTCCTGTCTCTTACGTGCTTAATAAGTCTCACGTGGATGTGGCTAGACCAGACTGATCCAACAAAAAGTCTACAAGAGGCATCTAACTCTCATTCAGCAGCCCGACTTTTCCACAGAGGATGGGAGCAGTTTTGGGGTAGACATACATGACTGACTCAGATCCCCAGATGGCTGCATTATCACATGGAAATGGGGGTGAAGGAGGAGGAAAGGACATTGTGCAATCCCTGCCCACGCACAGCCTCTAAGGCCTGTTGTCATATTTAAGGGAGGGAGGGAGGGAGAAAGACAGTCAGCAGTGCTTCTAGCAGCTCGCAGCCAGAATGGGTAGGAAGAAAGTGGCAGTGGTAGAGCTGCTTCCATGTTTTAGTAAAGAAAAAGTGAGAGTAACCTGGCTCCTACATGCTGTGTATGGGACAGGCAGGAAGAAGCTGGGAAGCAGGACACATGCTATCTGCTCAGCCAGCACCCTGAAATCCAGCAGAGATCCTGATCTTCAAGGAGGCCCCGAAGTAGGATCCTGTCCCTGAAGCTGCCAAGGCTGGGGCATGCTGACCTAGGCTATTAGCTCTTTCGTGCTAGGTCTCTGGGCCCACCTACTTCTAACTGCATGCACTGACAGCAGCGGGTGCTAAGTCTATGCATCTCCTGTGCTTGCAGTAACAGTGTCTGGATCATGCCAACTACTTCGGAAAGTGTTCTGTTTCTCATCACCCAAATAGAAGAAGCTTCATTTTTTGAAAGCCCAGTAGCTTTTTCTGTCACGATTTTGCCAGTAAAACTTGAGGTTAGTCAAAAGAAAAAAACACCATGCAGCCAATTCAACAGGAGTATTTCCCTCGCTTTCATGCACCTCTCTCGTATAAAATGATATGAGGTATTCTGGCTATCAGTACATACTACAAAGCTGTATAAAGCCCACATTCATTTTTATTTATAAAAGGAACTCAGGTTTTTCCAACAGGTCTCCTGTTCGTGGAAGGCAAAATTGTCACAAGGGTGGGACCAGATGAAGCCACCAAGGTGTCAAGGTTGTGAAGCAGTGCAGGATGAAGTGAAACACGTTAAACCCACCACCAGACTTTCCCACTGATAACCCCTCACCTCAGGTTTGTAAGACAAAGCCAGTCCTGTGCCATTTAGTGAGTTTTCCCAAGTCCAGACAGGTTACATTGCTGCTGTTTGTTGTGTGCGTGTTGTTTGTTTGTTTTTTGTTTGTTTGCTTGTTTTTACTATAGGAAAAGTGTTTTGGACTCTATGTATTTGCTCAGACACGCTGTATATGAAACAGATGTAGATATGCACATCTGTTCACCCTTTTCTTCCTCAAAAAATCTCCCCACATCTATGCAATCACTTTAAAACTGACCAAATTTTCCCCATCTTAGGATCATATTGGAAGGGAAATAGTTGATCTGTTATTCAGTTCTGTATCATGAGCACATCCAGAGAAGGGCTACGAAGCTGGTGCAGGGCCTGGAACACAAGTCCTATAGGGGCGGCTGACGGAACTGGGGTTTTTTAGTCTGGAGAAGAGGAGGCTCAGGGGAGACCTTATTGCTCTCTACAACTACCTGACAGGAAGGTGTGGGCAGATGGGGATCGGCCTCTTCTCTCAGGTAACTAGTGATAGGACTAGAGGGAATGGCCTCAAGTTGCACCAGGGGAGATTTAGGTTAGAAATTAGGAGACATTTCTTCTCAGAAAGAGCAGTCAGGCATTGGGACGGGTTGCCCAGGGAGGTGATGGAGTCACTGTCCCTGGGGGTGTTCAAGGAAAGGTTGGACGTGGTGCTTAGGGACATGGTTTAGTAGGTGATATTGGTAGTAGGGTGATGGTAGGACCAGCTGATCTTGTAGGTCTTTTCCAACCTTCATGATTCTATGATTCTGTGATTCTATGATACTGGACCTTACCAAGGTCTAAGCCTAATAATTTATTTTCATGGATGAAACCACTGTTATCTAAAAGGAGGAAATGCTTTTCTCAGTACTGTGTAATCATTGGTTCACATACTCAAGAGTTGTAATTTAATCCAAATAAATTCTTTAGGTTATACTTTCAAATCTTTTCCCTTTTCCTTTTTAAAATAAAAATTAAATTTAAAATATGATGATGTTTAAACCAATAAATTTGTCTCACAGACAGAAGTTGGGAAATCTATATTTGTGGTTCCTTGCAGCCATGGGTCATGATTTTAGCCCATATTTTCAAGATTTTAGCCCATATTTTCAAATCCACATATATGACTTGTCTGATTTATGTGTAGGATTGCTTCATCCTCTGCAATCATGACACTTTGCATCAGCTATACTCCAGATGTGAAAAAAAATCTCTCTTTCAATGCAGAAACTTGTTGGTGCAGGAGACAGAACTTGGCTGGCAGCTGGTCCACATAGCTGGAAAGGAATTCATATCCGGTATGCACAGGAGGACCACAGACTCATCACCTCCAGCACAACATATATCTCACCACATATCCTATCACATACATCCCACCACATATCTCTACAGCAACACTTCACATTTGAAACCAAAGCCAGCTAGAAATGGACAGATGGGTAGATGTCCAAATATCTTTGCAAGTATAAATGGCAGACTAAAAACATGAGTTGCTTTATTCACAAAGGATAAAGCTTTAAAAAATACATACCCAAAACATATTGTTAGATTGCTTAAACTGCTGACCCAAAGTGTTTGTCATGCATATACTTTGTCGTGCAGACAGTATCCAACACTGCCCACACACGGGCATATAGGCCAATCAGAGGTCAGACATGCCAGTGTCGCATTGAAGGAGTTCCCATCCCTCTGTGCTCATTAAAAGAGCCTATTTATGTATTGACTACTTCTGTGGCTGAAAGCGGGTGGGATCTGGACTTAGATTTGCACAGTTTGTTTACTGTTTCTCTTATACAGGTTTTAACTTGTGTCTTAATTCCTAGTTTCATATTCTTTTTTCACTAGCTTGAACATAAGAGAAAAAAAAATCTGAGTCAGTCAGTAAGGGTTTGTTCCTTTGTAACTAGGATCTCAGATTTCAGACTCAGGACCTGCTTTGGTTTAGGTTTAGCTTGAGCAAATTTACATTAAGTGTCAAATGATGTCATACAGCTGAAGGACATAACTGCCAATATGTAATGTATGGTTTGATATAGACACAGACCCAAAAAAAGCACTTTAGTAGGGCAAGTGGAGTGATTATTTTTTCAATACCCCTGAGACCCTTCAGCCCTCATTAATCTTAGCAGGAAATGCATGTACTGTGCACTTTTCAGAATCAGGCCCCTATTGCTATAAGGCCATAAACAACGTGAGCAGTCTCCTCCTTTGGATATTGGAGGATTTACTGGAAATATTTGTGAACATACTGCCCACTATATTTTCTGCTCTCAAGAATTGAACAAAGCAATCTGAGGATGTATAAATGACTTGCTTGTCATCAGCTGTGGGACTCAGACATCCTTCAAGCATTCAGATATTGGAAGCTATTTGTATTACTGGTTTAGTTCACCACAACCAATTCTGCATGGAGTCAGAGCCTGAGGTTCAGAAACCATCAGCAAGACGACAGTTTGCTGCTTACACTGGGATTACCTTTACAGTATCATTTCCAGCAGTGTGTGTTAGGTAAGGTCTCCCTCAGCTCTTGATCACTTTTCCCACTCCAGCTCCCATTCCCAGCCTCACAGAGAGCATTTTGTGAGGCCCACAAGAGAGGAAAACAGTGTGATGATCACGAGTCCCTCCACCTCTATGGGATGGGGTGAATCTAAGTGGAAAGTCTGCCTTTGCTGTCAATATGGAGCCTGCAGTTCTTCCTTGAGATAAGACTTTAAATTATGACAGCCTTTACATGGCTCCTACCCGCACAGTGCCTCCACCTTCAGCCTTTCACACTCAGTTGACCTGGAGGCTATTGCCCTTTGAGATTGTCTTGGTCAAAATGCACTGACATAAAATTATTTTCTGCAGTAAGCCTCATTACAATGGCTTCAAACAATGATTTTACCAGCTCAGTTTAAATATATATATATATATATTATTTATTTTAAAGTGCATATGATAATTTTCTTAATGTTGTTTGCAAAGCAGGGATGTGTTAGAGTGGATTTAGAAGATCATATTCTCACTTCTAAGTTAAATTAGCTCTTTTAACACAACCAAAGTAGCAATGTGGTAGTGGAAACCCTGTATTTGTGCAGGGAAGGTAAGACTGTTAAGAGAAAGGCCAAAAAAATCCCCTAAAAACACTACTATGCAAAGTGATGTGAAACTATAATAAAAACACAGCTATTTAAGGGAATAGGACATTAGTATGACTAGATGCAGAAACAAAACTAACACATGCATATCAATATGATGTTTAACCTCTTGGAAATCAGTTAAATCAACAGAGTGGCTGAAACTATTAGCCTAACCAAAAGTGTTGTCACTTCAAATGTGCAAATAGACAGATTCTGATAAAGGAGCTGTTCCTCTGGTCCACAATTTCTTGCCGTACTCTATACTTCAGGGTTGCTTGAACAAAGTGAACTGATACAGTGGGAATAGGAATGCTTAATCTCAAAGGCAGCTGTATTTTTAAATATATTTTTTAGCACTTCGTGATGTATTTGCCTGTGTCAGGAGACTTAAATATTTAAACAGGGTGACAAAGTTCATTTCAACCTCAATGACAGTCAAACCCCCTGACATCCCCTTTTTGTAATGTGAGCAGAATTTTCTTCATAGAAATAGCCTACCTCAAAGGAGCAAGGAAGAAAGAAAAAAAAAAAAAAACTTCTGTTCCAACTTTTAAAGCCCAGAAAGTCTTTGCAATTTCTCTCTCACCTTTACCTACTTAGTCACCCCACCCATTTCCTACACAGAGCCATTTACATTTCTGACCAGGCTGTGAGTACATTTGCGTGGAAAATGAGCTGCCCACCTCATGGCCTGACACGCAGCCAAGAGGAAGCCGGCAGCATTTTGTGTGCCCCCCAGGGACCAGGTGTTTTCAGGCTGCTCTTTGGCCTCTATCTTCCCAGGGCAGCCCAGGCTGCCTTTTCCTTTCCCGAGCACACGGAGGGGTGTGCCTGTCCTCCGGCAGACCAGGGAATGAGCAAGCGCCTTTAAAATGCGACAGAACAAGAAATGTGGATTTGTTGGATTTGTTTTCTCACCTGGCACAGCCTCTGGGGTTTGGCGGGTCCTGGGTCACCCCATGCAGAGCCATCTCAGGGTCTGTGACCAGAACAGAAAGTGCTGGGGCCCATCCATCGCTGCACGCCTCCGCACACTCCTGCACACGCCTCCACCCCACACGCACCCTCTCCCCTCTCTCTCCTTCTGAGGAGACGTGATAATCCATCCCAGTTTTGGCTGTTCTGCACCCACACATATCCTCACCTGTGCGGTGCTCACCATCCCCTGGTTTAACCCCATCTCAGACATTCTCCAGCCAAGAGCACTGCTCTTGGAGTGTTAGTAGCAATCACACTGGCAAGCACTGACTGCAAGGGGAAATATTGCCTCAACAATGGCTAAATTCAATCAAAAGGAGTTCAATCTGCTGAAAGTGTTTAGCTTTTATTTATTTATTTATTTACTGATGAGAAGCAGTGGAGGGGCTGAGAGGAAGAGAAGTGCTGGGAACTCCCCTCTCACTGTGCACTCCCCTGCAGTGCACAAACCACCAGGCAGCGTACGGAAAGGAAACAGAAACCAAGCAGCTCCCCAGTGCACCTGAGTGCTCGTGGATGGGTCCTTTGCATGGCGCATTGAAAAGCATGGAGAAATGGGAAAATCATGCCCCGTGCTTTGCGAGAGCATTGCAGTCCTGTATTCTGCCAGGCTGGCTTTTCCAGCACTAGGGTGTAAGAGATGACTCCCTGCACGCTGACACAGGAGTCCCCCAAACCTCACTTCTTCAAGCAGGAGAATGACTGAAGCAGCTGATTGCTCACTATTTTGATGTTTGTGCCCACCTTTGCACTTCTCCCTTCCTTGCACCTTCCTTCCATAGTCAGCCAAATTGGGCACGTTCTTCCAGGCAGTAGACAAGATTTTAATCATGTCTAGTGGGAACTGAAAGGCACCGCCTCCCACTGTTCAGCTATGCCACTGGCCATGGGAGTGAGCGGGGGGAAGATACTGCAAGTAGGAAGGGAAACCGTGAGGAAACAAAGTCCTTCCTTTCCCCTCCACTTCCAGCTTGCTCTATGCAACATTCAGTGTGGCTAAACTAAAACATGAGGGTCTATTATTCCAACATTTTACCCTAGCAACAAAGTGAGTCTGACATGTTCCCACCTCTTCCATGCTGCAGGTGAGGTAAAGACTGTGTCTGTAACTGCCCCTCCATCATGCTTGTGCAAATGTTTGTGGAGCTGCTCCGTAAAGCAGAGAGTGAAACATTCCAGCTTGACAAAATGCTTGAAAACAGAGCGATCGCCCACAAAACAGTTGTATCCATTGCACTGTTAAATGGAGCTGTTGGGAGAAGCAGAAAGAAGGTAAGAAAGCAAAGGATACACAGCAGTCTTCATCAAGATTTCCCTTAATAAAGCACTTGCTTGTCTACATCCTTGTGGTACTGTCAGAGCCACAAAATTGAAAAATTTTTCTATAATTCTTGCGTGCAATACAGAGATGTGGGTTTCAAGTCCCTGCCTGGTAACTCCCAGGGAGTCCTGAAAGCCCCACAGAGCCTCAGCCCTCCACCTGCCAAAAGCAGCTTCCCTGCCTGGGACAGCACATAACCAAAGTCCATGGCACACTCTGACATAGTTAAGACAGAGCCCATAAAAGTACTGGAGCCAGAAATTCCCCTGGCACCCTCAGGCAAGAGGCTCTGGGGAGGATTTCTGGCTCTGAGGGATGGCGACCACCCAGGCGGGCGCAGCAAGCTGGCACAGGGCAGCCACGTCAGCATGGCACAGCGCCCAGCTTGTAAGCTTTTCCGAGAGAGCTTCCTCACTGCCCTGGGTCACGTCTTTCTCATGAAGATTTTACAGGGATGTCATAACTATACATCCTCCTGTATGCACAGTAAAGAATTAGAGCTTTCCCAGCCCGGTGTAATTATTAACATGAGAGCAATTAGATAGACAGATCAAATAGCTTGTTATTAAAAGACCAATGAAGAGCATAAAAGGTCTAGCAATTGGCATAGGAAATCTTGGTTCCAGAATACTAAAAACCATAACCTATGGAGTGTTTGGTTTATATCATATGACTTATGTGTTATGGGATGTATTTTTCAAATTATACCTGCCCTGTGCCATGTGAACAACCTGATTCATCATGTAGGTCTCCAGGTAAAGTGGAAGTGAAACCTAGTATGGCTGGCTTTTGCCTGATCTCACACTCTTTTATGATCCAACCTTAGAATATTATTTTAAGTTCAGCTAAAACATTAATTGGAGATTCTGATTTATAGCTGATTTTTTTTTTCATCATTGAACAGATAAAGTAAGCTATAATGAGAACTTTCTGGATGATAGATGTCATTCTCCTGAGTAGTGCTATTAGCGCTTGTCCAGCTTCAGGAATATATATTAAGGAAAAAAAAGACACACATATGGCTTAGTGTAATTATGTAGTCCTTCAGAGTAAAAGAACTGTTTAAGAGAACACAGGTTCATAATGCTATGTTTATCTCCTTTTAATTTCTATTACTTTTTCCAAGTCTCTCAGCTTTATATATAATTTTACATTTTGTGAAATAAAGTTAACACTTATTTCACAAAAATAAAGGACAATGTTCATAAAGTACAATAACAAGCCAACACTTGCATGTGTCTGAACAGGAAGGGGGATAAGAAAAAGATCTTGTTTTGGTAGGCAAACAAATTTCAGTTTGTGTTTCACAAGGGATTATCATTAGGCTTGAGCAAACTCAATGTCTGTGAATATCTTACTTTCTTCCTATTGCCCACAGATTTTACAGAGCTGGCTTGGCTCTGCAGAGTTTGATGTAATTTAAACCTTTTTGATTTTTTTTTCAAGTCAGAATTTGCAATGTACTGTAACTTAGCAGGTAGGAAAATCACACAACTACTTAATGTGACAGATATTTCTTTGTACCACGTGTAGAAGGCTATACTAGTAATCCTTTCAGATTCTCTATCTGTATTATCTAATCCAATCGTCACACTACGTTCATATTTGTTATCCCCTACTGTTTTCTTCTCATCTACCTACCGTATTTTATCATTACATATTATTCCATGTGATCATCTTCTAAAAAGAAAAAGAAGCCAAGAACATTTCATGGTCAGAAATGGTCTATGAATATGCTTGTAATGAGGTAAAATGAGTTCACCCATCCCTAGTTGTTTTGTGTGCGTTTTCTTAATAGTAAGAAATACCTTGACAGAATCCCCTTAATTAAAACATTCAAGAAAGTGAGAGCCTGTGATAGCTGACTTTATGGACTTACACAGTACTGTAACTTAAAGATTGCCTGGGTCAAGTTTTAGGGTAAGGTGGTGTGATTTCTGCTTTCTTTAGCCTAAAAGTATTTTACTGTCTTGACTCTCTCTTGGTGTACTTAAACACATTCAGACCTACTTAATAACAGAATAATTTTGATTCACAGTCATTGACTAATGTGTTACATTCTTGTCCCATTACATGCCCATTTTACTTTATAAACTCTGATAGTATTATGAGATATGTTGTTACACTAATTCTCCTGGTATTACTCAATGTACTCCCAGTGAATAATGCAAGTATTAACAAATTATTACTCTGTTCTAGGAATCAATTACAAATTCTTTTTTAGAGATAAGCAACATTGCAAGAACCGGTGGGGTTTGCAGTGCTTTTCATAAAATGTTTATTTTAAAGTGGAGACATACAAAAAACTACTTACAGAAAGTTACTTTCCCATTGAAAGTTAGTACAGCTCATCCATGGTGAAATTTTCATTTAATAATCAAAGCTAATAATAATAATAATAATAATAATAATAATAATAATAAAAGAAAAGATATGACAAATAAACAAAAACACTTCCATTGTTATATCTATGGCTCTTAACCACAGGTGATCTGAAATTTTGGGGAAACTGTCCATAACTGTCACAAACAATGTAAACCATTCAGAAGCATAAGTCTGCCAAAATGTTTATTGGCCACTGTGTGAATGCAAAAAGAAAGCCTGCTGAGAGAAGAAAAACACATCTCTGGTGTCAACCTTTCTGCAGACTTCTCTGCAGCTATAACAGTTTTTCTCTCTATTTTCTAGAAAGGTGTGATGGACAACAAGGAAGGGAGAGTGCCTGTAATAAGTGGTGCATCTGTTTGAAGCTTCAGGGAGCAGCTGTGCTGGGTTCAAATGAGTTCGTTGATGATAATTCTTGAAATGACATATTCTTGGTGGTGTACTTTGATTAACTCTTTGAAAAAAAAACACTACATTTAGATTTTATAAGGCAGGAACTGACAGTCATTCTGCAATAGCGTGGAAGTTTATAGTTTACTCAGCAAAAGCTTGCATGCTGGTGAATTTTAGAAATGTTGGTCACCTCAGTACTTGAGAGTCCAATCTTTTTGGATTCTCTTAATTCTCTAGAATGGAAATTAATTTTGTAGTTTCAAAGTTTGAATTTCACTTATTGTTCTTGGTATTCATAGAACTGTGATCTGAGCAAGGTGTCTTCTAAGTAGTTAAGATGTTTTGAACTCACAGCAGACTTCCCCTGACCCAGCAAACATACCTAGTTCATTGGGCACTACCACTGTAAACCCCACACTGACAAGTTCAAAGGATAGCGCATTTGTCTTGAGGAACTGACACAAGTGACCCAAAGCCCTCTGATGCCAAGGGAAGACCCTCACTGACCTCAGTAGACTGTGGATCAAGATGCACTTTCAGACATGCCAGTATAAAAGAGCAATGAAGACAGGAATAGAAAACATTCGACATTTGGTAAAGCAACCTTAACATAGCATACTACACTTTTATTATATGCATGGTGTAAAATCATCAAAAACAAATTTTATACATATATGTTTAGGATCTAATTTCAGCTATGGTCTCTGAATTATAAATGCTTGAAAAGATACAGTGCATAATCTTAATCTGCAAGGAAACAAAGCTGCTTGCAACGACATGCATCAGAGAAGCTCTTGTTAATGTTATGAGGAGGAGAAGTGTTGCACCCTTGGTAGCAGCTCAGTCACAGTCTGGTCTTTCCTTGACCACATTGCATCTCTATTCTCATCTCTGCTTCTTTCCTGTTTTCTTTGGCCCACACACATTTTTGTCTGTGGTAAATTCACATTCCTAAATGTCTGCTCCATGGATTGAGGAACTGAGGTCCCTCGCATGTCTTTTTCACTGTGTTTTGGTAATGTAAGGAGTGAATTTTCCTTCCAGGCTATGCCACATGCCCACATCCCTCTGTTGTCAGCTGGTAGTAAATGAAGATAATTTAGTGCAAGGTACATGGCCTGCCATAGGAGAACATGAATCTGCTTGAGCCACTTATGTTACATAATGATGGAAATGTCAATCTATCCCTATATATCATATGTGTATACTATAGCAATAGGAATCAAAATAGGGCTACTTGTCTTTGTTGCTATTGTGATGACGTTACTAGCTTGTGAAAGTTATGGGAAAAGCCTCTGAATAATTTTCACAATTAATCACTTTGGCCAGCATTTCTCATCATTGCAGTGGCCAGTAATACAGTTGCAACGTTTAATTACCAACCAACGTTCATTTCCACTTATTTGAGGTAGGCATCAAACAAAATGTGGGTAATAAAAATAGTGAGGAAATACTCACAATTGAGTCTAATAGTTATTTGATTTTAAATGAAAAATGTGATAGTGGTGCAGCACAAGGAAGTCCTTGTTTACCCCACAACTCCCAAAAAATAAAAATTGTTAGACTTTTATTTAAAGACGATGAAAAACTACGCACTCAGGAATACTTGCAGAAAGTTAAACAAATGTATGAATGTGTATTTGTGAGGAGCCTCTTAGTTTTCTAAATTAACTGACAGTCTGCCTTTTGAAAGTAATTAACTGTGTGCATATTTACCCATTCTTTTCATGACAAAACACAAAGACAGCGTCGTCTTCCTATTTCCTGCAAGAAGTTGCAAGTGTCCTCAGTAATTGATAAAATTAAAATTTCACCAATGATTTTTATCTTCATTTAAAAGCCATCCTGCAGAATCTTTAAGTGCCAACAAGCTTGTTATTTATTCTACAGAAAATAATTTTTGTACTGTTCCTTTGTGAAAACTTCTTTCTCTCTTGTGTTTCCTATACATAAGCAGTGGTAGTAGAAGTTTTTTGCATACCCAGAATTTTCAAGTCATGGAATTTAAAAGAAAAAACCTAACTGGAAAAAATGACATTGTAACAGCCACCTGCTTGTGCCCACTATGTGGAAAAAAAATGGGGTCCATAAGCAGTATTTTCAGCTGTTTCACAGGCAACATTTTTGTTGTCTGGTTGTTTTTGCGATGCTCATCACTGGTTCCCTACATGTTGTTAGCTAAACCATTCTTGTGTGTTTTACTGTAAAATTTCTCTTCCAAATGTCTGTGAAGGGCAAATAGTGATTAAATCAGTACCTTACAGTGTTGGAAACCCTAAGGCCACATCAAAATTAGTCTTGGTGACCAATACCTTGCAACTCAGATTAAACTACGCTTTTCCGAGAACCTCACTGCAGAACAATACAAAAGCAAAGGCTGCCTTTCCTTCTTGTTTGTTTGGCTAAAATTTGTAGAGATAAAATAAATAACAGCATGATGAGCTGGCTACCTTCTGACTCGTTCCCGGTTAGCAGAGAAAAATATTATCTGACCTTGTGGATGTGTGGGGAGAGCTGTGAAAAAGCACGTAGTACTTGTGGTACAGCCTGCATCCTGCCTGCAAGGAGGTTAATGCAAGTAGAGCCCAGGCTCTGACCTGCCCTCCCTCGTTAGCCCAGCTGGGCTTCTTATGAAAAGAGACACTTGTATTGGAGTAGAAGGTTCTTGGTGTAAAGATATTAGAGAGGGATGCAAGTCGTCATTAAATGGTACAGAGGAGTTAGCAGTGAAGACTTTCCCACTCCCCGTTTCAGTTTGCCTTCCCCTAGTTGTGCTGACAGAACTAGATGTTGGGCTATGAGATAACCAGATCCCTGAAATGATCGAAATAAAAATAGTCCTTCTGAATGTCTTACAGCTAAAGTATTACTCTTACAGAATTCTTGGAGAATAACTTTTATGCTTATTTTATTTAAAATAAATAAGACAAAAATGATTAATTGTTTTATCAGAGAAACTACCATTAAACATTATAAAGAGCATCATCATGCCTTGCTCAATTCATAGACTTTTTACAGCCAAAAGGGACTAAACATTATGAAGGTGATTTCAAGTTCATGGAGAAAAAATGAATCAGATTTTGAGTGAGAAGTAAAAATTGACACCCTAAATTTAAAACAATATTGGCAAGATACCTAAAAATGCAAGACTGGCTATTTGAAAAAGAGAAAGTGAGAGCTAACCTTAATAACAAGAATATATGCAAGACCAAATGTAAGTTTTTGAAACATAAATTTATCCCACTTGTATATTACTGCTGCTTGCTAAAGCTGTCTCCAAATAGTTTATATAGATTTTTCAAAAAAACTGCTAAATAATATAAATGAAAAAAATGTGCATTGCATACAAGTGAAGTGTGCATCAAGGGAATAAGGTGATTACCTACTAATAAACATTCATCTAAATGTTTTTCAGGGACAACTGTAAAAGCCAGTTGCCAATGTCCTGCAAAAAAAAGAATAGATGGAAGGTCATGGGACAATTCCTTCAATAAAATGTCAACGGTATTTTGGTTGCTAAAGTTTTTATATAATGTGCACTGCGTTGTAATTCTGTTACTTTCACAAAGTGCATATTATGCTATTTATGCTAAAATACTTTCTTAAAGAGCTGTCTGAAAGACAAAGCAATCAGATGTCAGCAGAATAAATCATTAAGAGTTTGCCCTTATCAGTGCCCTGATAGAAAGTGTAGTCTCAGAGGGGGTTTTAGCCCTTAACCTGAACGTTGCAACTTTCTGTTTTCATTCTCACATAGTTTCCTGGATTAGAGAGCACAGTTACAAAACACCCATTAAAGGAGACTTCACTTTGATTCCTGCAGCTGAGGAAGCTTTAGCATCATTTTCTCATCTGCTTCTCCATTTCACCTACTTACTTGAACAACTTTCTCTCCTCTGCTTCAGCTGAAGCAACCTTCCACCAGCATCATTCCAATCATCTCTCTCAGCTACATCGCTATCAGATGATGGTACAGTACTGGCCTGTTTACGTTTTAGAGCCTCTCTTGCCATGTGGTAGGTCCCTGGAGTTTCTCCAACTACAGAAATTTGTAGCAGGAGAAGCTTCACCATATTCTAGAGGGATTGTAAAAGAGCAAAAAGTGTTCTATAACTTTCAAGCCAGAAAAAAAGCCCAGATTTATTGAACCCTTCTAGATTGCAGGAAATTTTATAAACCTAACAGAGCTCAGAGGAAAAGAGGAATGGTAAGGAGCTTATCTACAATGCCATACAGTAAGATACTTTGCTGTTTAAGACTATGACAGTTCATCCTTTTCTGTAACAGAAATATAACTTTTAAAAATGTTAGTGCCATTTGAAAATCGCTTATTGCTGAGCTCTAATAATAACTTTTTTTAAGAGTGTCATTTTACTCACTGCATATACGTTAGGGTCTTGTTCTCAGCTATAACTTCCAAGACCTAATTTAACATGAACAAAATAATATTTAAATCAAAAAAAAAAATTGAACCGAGATTAGAACAATTCTATAGAACACTTCTATCTTCTGCAAACTCTTTGCCTCAGTGCCAGGTAATATATTTCTCCTGCTGATGTGAATACTCACATGGTTCTACTAAGCTCTATGTGGCAGATACATTGGCAGTATTTCTTTCCCACATCCATACTTATAAAAAATCTTTACAAAATGCTAATATAATCTGAACCATTGGGAAGGAAGCATCAAACATAGAAAAAAATTTACACACTGTCAATTCTTCTTTTGTTTTTTTTTTTTGTAGACTTTATTTTTTTTAATGTTCCATCTTAACACCTGTTTTTTTAATCTGGGTTTAATCTGGCATTTTGTTGCCATTATTACTGTTTGGAGAAAGACAAGAGGACAGAGAGAGACTTGATGAAAGAGAAGATTTACAACACCTTTTTCCTCGTTAGTTACATCCATATAATTATAGCAAAGCACTGAGTTGGTGCCACTTTGCCATGCACCTGAAGCATTTTTTGCATGACAGTGCACTGATAGTTTACTAACACAGCCCCTACTGTGACTGACAGTTGGTTTTGGACTAAATCACATACATTTGAATAGGAGATGGTGGCTATTGGTTAGTTCAGCCAAAGTCTATTTGGCAGAGTATATTAACCTTCATGAAGCTCTGTATTATTGCACAGTTCCATGTGATGCTGCTGTCTACAGTGCAGGTTTACCCTTAGTTTGGCTACAAACAGTAGCCAAAGGCAGTGCTGTAGAAAGGCAGAGAATCACTGAAAAAGATTTCTTTAGCTCCAGTGAAGATTGCAGGTATACCAGACACATCAATATGGCAGATGACCTGACAGAACAGGTAGTTAAAACAGTTTCTAAAATTCAGCTTTAGGAAAGTTGTTCCTGGGGCTGAAAAGCTCAAACCTCAGCTCACTCAAGAGAAAATTATTTTGGAGCATTGTTTCTATATTTAACCTCTTGGGAAGGCAAAATGAGTAAATTAATACTGTTACTTCAACCCTTTCATCTGCTTTATTTAACATTTTCCAAGAGCCCGTTCAATGCCATCTGAGTTTGTAAATTACTGAAATGGAAGGCATTAAGTCTGTTTATTGGAAAAGGAGCAAATACTGTATTTCTATTAAAGAAGCCAAATCTGAAGGTGATCCAAGAAATTGGATTAATGTAGGCTTCAGCCCAGAATCACAGATAAGTCTAGCCATCAATCACCAGGGAGAGAAAATAAAATAAAATAGGAGGGTGAAGAGAGGGTGGAAACATGATATAAGTCCTGCCATCTGACCTCTGACAGCAGAGCCCAGCACTGATGGGCGCTGCACGAGCTTTCCAAACCAAGTTAGTAAGTCAGTGCTCTTCTTGAGGGCATCAGGACTGCAAGATATGGCTCCCAGGTTATCTGAGACCCTGGGGAGATCCTGGGGAGAAAAGAGATTTTCATACCACCTCTATAGGCATGCTTTACTCCAGGCATGTAGACCAGCTGCAATTCAAAGTAATTTAAACGCAGGAGCCCGGAGTTCAATTACTGTGTTCAGAATTAAGCATAAAGTGCTTGGAATCATTTAGAGTGGCCAAAACATCAGCCAAAGTTTGACAGGTATGCCACTGGCACTACAGGATAACCGTGTCCTTATGAAGCAGGAATCTGCAAGCCAGGCAGGGGATATGAGGGTGTCTCAAATGACGCCAGACTCCTATGCCCAGGCAACTGATCTGAGACCCTAATTTCTCTGTATAGCCCACAGGAAGAAATAGGCACTTGAATAGGTTTGTTCAGGACACTGAAGTTAGAGTATGATGGATTGCAGTCCACAAAGCATTTCCAGAGGCAGCAAGCCTTGACCGCTTACTTTTGTATATACACATCCTCCTCTGTGTTAGTGACCTGTTATACCTACCATCAAGAACAAGACGGATCGTGTCTGCTTTTGGGGAATGGCACAGTCCTTTTCCCTCTGCTATCACCTCTTCTTCCCAAGGGCGGAGCTTGATTGAAGTAGGGCAATGACCAAATGGCACCTGATGCTAAACCCACAGCTTCAGACTGTCTTAATCCAAGCTGGTGTTTCTTCTCTCTCCACTTTGGCCTCTCTCTGACTGCTTTTTTAGTGAAAAGGGGACACCTGTCATATGTGGTATTCAGCAGGTTCAAATGTCTGATTTGAATGAAACAGTCAGGGTTTGCAACATGGGTGTCTGTTCTCCATCTGAGTGTCCTAATAACCTCTTGGTTACTGGTTTCTCCAGAGTTGCTTTAAAACACTTGTTTCATCGTGATATAAGGAGGGAAATTTCTGAATTTTTGGCAGGATAGTAAAACCACCCAGCTACAGTCTCAAAGCATGCACCCTCTCTCCATGGGAGGTGAGCAATCACACTCCATGCTATTCCCTCAGGTACTGGCCCAGCTCCACGGCTGATAAGGAGGTATAATAGGTCTATGGCCCCACCTCCTTCCTTTGCCTTTTTGACATCCTGCTCCCCAAAACTGAGTGACAACAAAGGCTATTGCCGCAGTTCCCGGGCTGCCTAGGACACCCACAAGGCAGCCTGTCAGGTCCTGCATGGATGCCAGGGCTCGGCTGGGAGCAGAACCTCCTCAACACAAACAGTTTTGGAGCCTCAAAAGCATTTTCTTTCATTTCCAGATACAAGCAGCATCACCCTGGGTTATCTGAATTACTCCAGGGTCCAAAGTTCCCTGCCTACGCTGCTGTCCCTTTCCTCTGTGAAATGTCCCCTACGGGTACGTGCCAAACATCACCTGTTGGAGGGGCAGGAAGGATGGGGAAATTAAGCAGACGTTGAGAAGACTCAAGCAAAGCAGAAAGATAATGACTGCTCCAGCCAGTGCTGGCAATCACTGTGCAAACTTCCCCGCACAGCAGTGCCAATGCAGCTCGCTCCTGACTGCGACACACCTGCTTGCTGAGAGCTGTGCATCTCCGTGCCAGGGCTGCCCACCGCACCGAGTGCCTGTGACTGTGCTGCTCTGTACTCTCAAACAATGCCTGCAGTGGAGGGGAATCAAACAAAACCCTTCACTTTTAGAAGCAAACAGCCAAATTCAGACCTCCAAACACCACCTCCAAACAGTGGTGTGGTAACCCACTCTTTCACATCTCTGCTGCGTGTATACGTGCTGTATACCAAAGCAGGAAGTCACACTTTTCTGTCCGTAGAATCCTCTGTGTGATTTACAAAACATCGCTGAGCTCGTTTTAGGAGAATTCATTGCTGGAAAATGATTTTCAGTTATTGTTTTATTAATCAGCACATGCCAAATCATATCTGCAGAAGAAAAAAAAAAAAAAGAAACACTAAAAGAAACCCAAACAAAAATAATAGAACAATTATTGCTTGAAGATTTTGATTGCCTATAAATTATAACTCTATTCAGCTCCATGACAATTTATGTTTTCATTTATGAAACCATTCTTGTTATTAACTTTCAGTCTTGTTTACTGGGGGAAGCAGGAATACACCAAGCAGGCAAATCATGTTAAACTATGTCCTGAAAACCTAGGGTTATGGCACATGGGACACGTTTATTACCACTGTTTTAAAGCACATGATAAGTATAAAATGGGGCCCTATTTCAAAAGACGGGGGTTGGTCAGGACAAGGCAACTTACCATGACCACAGTTCCTAATGCAAAAGTGTCAATGTGCTTGGTATATTCATAATGTGTTTATTCTCATTACAGTTTTCAATTTGTCAGTGTTTTACTGGCATGCAACCACAGAGCATAGACTGCTATTGCTGGTTAACCTTGTTATTGCAGACAAGTTACAAGTCCTGACAAGAGTTTGATAACTGTGCCTACTTATTTTAAGCCATACATGAGGAAAGGGTAGGAGGTTCAAAGTAAGTTATGCTTTCCTGTGTGAGTCCCCATATGATCACTCAAAGTTACTGTAAATATAAAAGCAGAAGTGCCTGATTGCCATTTTGTCACTATGACACTAGGCAAGAAGGTAATAAAAAATAAAAAATAGAAATAAAAAGCAGAATCAAGCACAAGGATGAAGTTATAAAAACGTAAAACCCTGGAGCCTCAATCCTCTAAAGCAAATGTGTGGATTTAGCCACCTGCACAGGTGTTTTCAGGATCAAGGACTCATTCATTTGCAAATAATCTTTCCTGGAATCTATATCCCAGAAGAAACAGTGGCCAAACAGGTAAATAGTGGAAATTAGCATTTCTTATGGAAAAAAATATGCTTTTCTCCTCCTCCTCTTGACATGTTTACAGTCCATTCACCCATCTCAGCCCCTTGTTATATCCTGTTGTACACTTTGATTATAAACTTGCTGGGTCAGAATAATCTTTCTCCTAGTAATTTAACAAAAACAAAACAGCTTGCAAAAAAACATCATACAGCCCTGATCCTTGACTGAGGCCACAAATCACTTTTGGAATGTAAATACAATCTTACTGTTTGACCAAATGCTCCACAACAGTTAAATAATAACAATAAAGTGCTGGAGGAAAAGAAGAAATGAAATGTTTAGGCAGATCCTGGATGCTGATTCACGGATCATGTAAATGGGATAATGCTCTAAAAGCATCCCCCAAAAGAGACACCTAAATACACTTGTTCAGATATTCAGAGACATTGGCCATGTGCTGTTCTTTTAAAGTGAGGACTATAGATGTGCAACCCTAAAATTAGAGGATTCACTTCCTATTTACAGTTTGCAATCTAAATTAGAAATTCACCAAAGACTGCCCCCCCCCCCAAAAAAAAATAAAATAAAAAGGCTTAAAAAATAAATAAAGGAAAAGTCATTGATCTTTAACAAGCATCTGCCAGTGGCTATTTGCACACCAATTCTGATTGTTGTCCTGCTGTGGAGAGAAGTGGTGCTGCCCCTTGTATATCTTTGGTTTGAGCAGAACTTCCTTATCATTAAGGTCCATTAGTGTTCATTAGAGTTGCTACAACATGAACAGCCGACATATGGGAGGCAGAGCAGAGACAGGCAGAATTCTGTTCCCAAACAGCATCTGACACGGCTTGGAAATCTTGCTTCTTCAATCTAGGAGCACGCTGCTTCTGAAAAATGCAGTACCTTCCACATCACTTTCCATCAGTTGAAGCCCATTTTACTAAAAATTTTGAAATAAAAAAAGGGTTAGCAGGTTTAGCAGCTAAACTCAGAGAGCTGTGAACCTGCCCTAAAATAAGAAAATCCTTCACTCATTCATCTTTTAATGTTCCCTCAAATTAGATGGAGAGAAAAGATAGTTACTGGCTTCACCCTCACCCTTCTCCACCCTACCATTTAACCACAGAAAAGACTGATTTACAACAACAGTAACTTCTGTACTATCAGACATCTACAAGTTTTTCAGTCTTCAATTTTACCTTACATAAGTAGATACTGCAGACTTAACATGCTTCAAAAAGTCAGAGCCATTTTAATGAACTACTTTTAATGTGACTACACTTCTAAGAACACGGAGTTCTTGCACAGGTGTTTCCAAGTGAAATACATTTCTGAGCCAGTTATTTTCTCTTCTGAAATCTGTTTTGACCCAAGGTTGGTAAAAAAAAAATAATAATTATTAAATGCAAAAGTGTTCTTTTCTGTTCTTGCTGTTTGTATTCCTATGCATTGGGATACTCTAGAGTAGAAACCTCATACATAATTTCACAAAATGTAAAGGTGGAACACCTATTCTTCTAATAAATTGCTTATTTAGAAAAACCTTCCCTTTTAAGCACAAACTCTCTGGTGCCAATTTTGCCACCTTGGTAAATATTTATACATGAATCACAAGCCTCTAAAGAAACGTTTTGGATTAAGAGCCTGACTGAAACACTGCTAGTAATAAGCATATTCATGTTTCACTTGCTGACCTTGTATCTGCTACTTTTATGGGAAAATCAAATGCTTTTCATTATTACATTCAATTTCTGTCCTATATTTCAAACCACTTCTAAACTCTGCTTCTTGAGGTTCATGCTGATGTGTAAACAGAACGTTTCTTTATGAATCATACAGAGATGTCAGCACCTTGGGTCTTGGGTGAAGTTCACAAACTTGATAAACCTAAACCTTAAGGGACTTTTTGTTGGGTCTGTGAGAGCAAAATGGCACATTTAAATCAATTCTGTTTATACACAGTATGTAAAGGAGACTTATTTTTATACCCTGATACACCTCAGTATCAGAAGGAGAAACATCAAGGGTAGTAAGGAATCAACGGGGTTATGGTCATTCAGCCAGAATAAATGTGGTTTATTGTACATGAAAGGCCATGCCAGAGTTAATCCCATTTTTAGCTCTGTGGTTCTCACCACACAGTGATGTTACATAGCCTGTGTAACTGTCTTTGGGACAGTAGATTTACATGGCAACATGCTGTTTTGGAAAAATATTGTAGTTTAATTAAGGTGTTTTTAAAAAATAAAAAATGAATTGATGAACAGAACTTAAGAACTGACTTACAGGCCCAACACCATGAGATTCTTGTCCACTTACTTCACTTCGTCCATTCATTGAAAGTGCAGGAAATGCAGGTCATATCTCAGCCTGCCTCTGCCCAGGATCAAAACAAGAAATAATAACAAGGTTCTTGATACTTTCTCTGAAATCCAAGAAAAAAAAAGAAAAGAAAAAAAAAGTAATGAAGACTCTACTGTAGTCCTTTTATTCTCTTCAGGAGGCTGAGATCATATACACCAATACCAATCCCCCCAGTACAACTGGAGAACCAGAGGTGTCAGGTTGATTGCTTTGCATATCTCTGCAAATGAATGTTGGGGACATGAATCAAACAAAAATTGCATTCAGAGAATAAGACACAGAAATGCGAGGAATATGCTGGAAGAAAGGGCATTTTCCCTCAGTCATGAAAGGTTAAAAATATAGTAGTTACTATCGTGCAGGTCTGTACACTATCCAGACTTTTCAGGTCTCAGAATGTTATACTTCCCTTACCTATAGCAGAACAAAGAGAAACAAGATTTAAAACAAAGAAAAGCATTTATTCCATTTTTTTTTCCACGTTTTATATTTGGAAAGATATGGCAGAGAAACCCTAAAGTTAAGGGGAAACAAGACAAGGGAAACAATGTCTTAATAATTAACATCCTTACTTCTATAGTCTCCATGGTTGATGGACCAAGGGCAGGCTCCTTATACTAAAGTGATTGGACACGACAGAGAAGGGTTTGAGTGGACATTAATACAAATGTGTTACACAGTAAAAAGATGAGTTATAATCCCATCAGTGTGTGACCTGCTAACATGATTTTAAACACCACTACTCTTACCTAAAATGAGTGTTTAAACACAGCAATTAGCCTGGATTGTAGCATAGCTCATTTTCCTAGAGTTAATGATCAGGACTGCAGCAAGAAAAAACAAAACAAACAAACAAAAAAAAACCATAAACTAAGTGTGAACTAATATGGGAATACCTCCACAGCTTGTGGACAGACTTCCCCATTTAATGGAAGGGCATTAACTGTGACATCCTCTCGTGGTATTTGAAAGAGTAACAAGATTACTCTCAGCAATATCACTGACAAGAAAGTGTGCACGAACAGGCTGATTATCAAAATCAGCACAAATATTTTATTTTCCTGACTGAAAATAGTTGAAAGCAAGAGGAACGAGTATCTGGTGCCAAAAAATAGGAATTGTATCACTCCAGCATGGGATTTTCCAGCCAGCTTTCAAATTTGAGCCCAAACATTATTAACAGTTCTAAAAAAAATAAAATAAAAATAAAAAATAATTTTAAAAAAGTTCAGTAACAAGTTTAAAAAAAAAATCAAATGCTTTGGCAATTACTGTTTGTATCCAGATCACAAAGAAGTACCAGAATGCAAAGGAAAAGGTCTGGCAGCCCTGCTGAGCAAGCTATAAAAACAACAAGTGCCAGAAGCCTCACAAAAACAAACAACCCCTCCCAACCCGATTTGGTTTTATGTTTTGTGTTTCCCCAGAAAGTAGGAAGAGTGTTCAAATATTGAGCAGATTATCCTGACAGAGTAATTCTTAGTACTGATTATTAGAATATTATTTATTCCTGCTGGCTGAATGTGTCATCTCAAACTCAGTGAAATCAAAGGCACCTTAAAGCAAACTTCCCCTCCTTATTTTCTAGGGAGAGTTGGAAGAGCCTCTGGTGGCAGGAGATGAGATGGTGATGCCTACAATGTGCTATGTGGCTGCAGGAGTGAGACAGGGTCCCAGGAGGTTGCACAGACATCTCCACTGCCCTGTTACAGAGATTCACTTCCTGACTGTGCCTGGCCAGAGGGATGAGACAGCACAAGGGGAATTTGCAAGGGGGGATTTTGCCAGTGGCCAGGCTGATGGCCTGGTCCAGAGCACAGAATGTCCTTCGTGGGTTGGGTGTGAGGGGAAGGCAGCAGGAGTCTGGTGCTATTGGCCACAAGGTTCCACGCAGAGCAGCAGGGGTGGCCAGGCAGCTGCTTGTCACCATTGTCCACAGAGAGGAGAGATGGAGGAAGTGTCCTGAGCAGTGCTGGGGTAAGATCAGAGACTGGAGCTGGGGCTGAGGCTCTGGAGGCACAGAGAGGCACAGGTGTCCGCAGCCGGAGTGCCGGAGGGAGGGTCACCTCGCCAGCGTGGGCCCAGATGGCACTGCACATGGCTCACCCCTTTCCGGAGCCGTGTCCACTGAGGCAGCACCTAAGGTCACAGCAAGGCTTGGCAAAGACCTTCCAGAGCTCCCTCTCCCCTGCAGTCACTTGAATTTGGAAGGGCGGCAGGTCTGCGAATGACAAACTGCTTTCCCCTGATCTGGGGAGGGTTTCCTGGTGACCTTGCAGAGAACAGTTCCCACCAGCACCTCCCCTGAATGGACAACAACAGAAAAAAAAAAAAAAAAAGTATATATATATAAAAAATAAAACAAAATATAGTTCTGCTCCTTCACGTATACTGAAATTACAGGACCAGGGTCGGTCAGTCTCTGCCTGACCAGTCAGGCCACCTCAGCGTTGCTTGACTTGAGATATGTACCCAGAGCTGCCGGGAAACTTTGGATCCACACTGAGAGGTGTAAGCTCTCGCCAGTCAGGCTCTGTGCACCAGGCATGGAGATGGCTCTGGTACTTGTCAGAGGGCCTTGGCCTGCAGATATGACAGCTGGTCAGCCTGCTTTGGTGCTCCCAACTAGTGCTTCTTACCTCATGCTCAAACACTGTGTTCCTCCCCACTGCCTTCTCCAGCTGTGCAGGTTGCCACATGCAACAAAATGCGTGTGCAGGAGCACACTGGAGCCCAGGCCTACCAGTGCTGGGCCACAAGTGGGACCAAGTGTTGGAAGGGCTTGGCCAAGGTCACACACAGTGCTCCAGGGGCCACACTGGGACCCTCCAGGCATACTGTAAAAGTACCTCTGTCATGAGGATAGGACAGGGTTAGAGGAGAATAGATTCTGGCAGGGTTACCCATATTTAAGGAATCCCTGAGAGTGATATAAAGTAGTAGCACATTCAAATTCCCACCCAGGATCACAAACTCCATGAGTCTTGTGACTTATACTGACTTGTTTTAATAAAAAGCAAATTAAAAAGCATGAAAACATGACGCAAATATAATCAATACAGTTACAACTGTACATCACTCCTCCCGAAGCAAGAGAGAGGGTGGACTGCATCTCAGTAAAGTATTTAAAGTATTAATATAATGGGGGGGTACCAGCTCAGCTAATAAAACACTCCTCTTTCTTGCCCTTGTGTTTAATTTGCTGTTGCAGCACATGGCAAAGGTTTAGCATCTCAGCTCATTTAAGGAGTTGTGACCCAGCATCATACTGGTGCCACCATATACCAAAAGATTGAACATAGCTGTTAATTAAAGCTTCCCAGCAGCTCCAGAGAGGGAACACAACTAACTATTTAGTAAGCAGTGTACCTGCACTGAATAAAGACAAAAGCTCAATTTGAAATATTTGAAAGTAACTTTTAAATCAAAAGAAATGGTGTGAATTCTTATTACATATACTTCCACAAAAGCCTTTTTTGCTGCTATTACCATGTACCGTGTACCCTGGGATAAATGTGTGGTTTACAGCATCTACATTACAATGTATAACTTTTAGCACTTACACTTTATGCTGTAACACATGCACAGACACTTTTTTTTTTTCTCCTCAATCTTCTTTTGGATATGATTTCTTAAGGCTTGTCTACATGGAGGAAGTTAAGCAGCACAGCAATTCTGGGATAACTACTCTCTGATAGCTCCCTGTGGACACTTCATCGTAATAAAAAAAAAAAAAAAAAGGACTTTATTCGGGAATAATTACTCTGCATTGTGAGTGGAATAATTATTCTAGAATAAAAATCAAGCTAATTCCAAGACAAAGTGTATACATCTATGTAAGAGTTTTGTCTGTTTGTTTGGATTTTGTCAGTTTTGTTGGTTTTTGTTTTTGTTTTTATCCCAGAATATGAATAGGATGCTAGACTATCTGGATTTTTTTTTCCTCGAATGGCTATGTTAGGCCATTTTTCCTTATAGATGAAGTTATGGCATTGAGTTAAATAAAACGCCTGTCACCTGGATCCTCATTAGTTTGAAGTGCAGTTTTTCTCAGTCCAAAATATTTGTTTTGGCAGCCAATAACAGCCTGATGAGCCTTTCATTGACACAGGGTTTTTTTCCATTCTTTGGTAACAGGGGATGTGTCCTCCTCTGTGTATTCTTCAGATGGAAAATTTGTAGCTGAAAGACAAAGTGGTACAGACTTTGTTTTGTGAGATCATGCTGGAAAAGATCTTCTTTTCAGTACATTTCTAGCAAAAGAGGGCAATTGTCTCTGCCCCATAAATCCAGAAGAATCAAATTGTAATTGGCAAGCTTGTATCTAATAGTGTTTTGTCCCTCCTCTCTCCCTAAATGCAACTGGCTATTTATTTCAAGCAGTTAGGTAATAGAGATCAGAGAAGGCCATGATGGTTTTCCTGTTAAGCAAAACTGAAATAGCTCTCCACCTGGCCAAGATGCAGGCCAACCACAGGCATCTCTCCTGATCTTTTGTCACTGATCTTCCTCCAAGTTCACTCAAGCATCCCTTACCTCCTGTATTTATGACCTCTCCTGCCTTTGTATTTTAACTGGCTCTACTCTCAGGCTGTGGGTGGAGTGAAATGTGTAAAACCACCTGCTCATGATGCTGTGTTTCCATTAAGCTTCAGAAAAAAAAAGGTTTATTCAGTAATTAAAAACTCTTTTTTGCCTTTAGATGTGTCTAAGCGTTTCTAACAGAAATGTAAGTCACGCAAACAAATTCATTCCTCATTCATCTTCTTGGCCTGCCTTTCCATTTAAAGACGTGTAATTCTGTTTGTAGATGATCTTCAGGGTCCTTAGTCCTTTCATAATATGTCCTTTCATTTCCCTCCTTACCCTTCAGCATTTTTAAGATCTGGCAGCAAAGACTGTTTCAGATACATAATGTGCTCATGATACTAATAGTGTTTAATGCATAGTCTAGTGGAGATATTTGAAGTATCACATGAACCGTAAAGAGTTAAATTCAACTGGCTTCAGTCAAATCAGCTTTATGTGCAGATAAATTGCCAGGCAAAGAGCAAAATGCAAATATTGCTCCTGATTTTGTGTACACCAGCATTTTTGGTAATTTTTAAACATTCTATATTATCTTTTAAACAACAGATGGTGTTAATAAAATTATAAACCACACCCCATAAAATGCCGAACAGCAATAGCATTTACCATGGAAATAATACAAGGTATAATATTTCTGCGTTTATGAAAAGCTGAGCATGAAAAACATTCACGTTGCAAAAGATAAGACCCAAAATACTCCTTTTCATTTCTTGTGAATGCAGCTTCAGCATTTTAATTAGTATCAATTACTGTGAATACAGTTTTGGATGTGTTTTAACTTGTTCAAAAGTTTCAAAAAAGAAAGTTTTTATTTGTTTTGTATTAGTCTCTCACTGCAAGTTCAGATGTGCAATGCAAAAATAATCTGCTCTAAGAAATGGAGTTTGCTTTGAATCAGTTAAAATGAAAGAGATGGATGACATGTTAAGTTTTCTGTGAGCTCTGAGTATTAAATTACTTAATAAAGAAAAGTTAGATTTGGCAACACTGGGTAAGTAATCAGAAAGTAATGAAAACACTTAAATAGGTGACAAGTCAAAGCTCTATCAAGGTCCAATTCTTTTTTTCAGGAAAACTCACGTTAACTTTGATTGAAGTGAGAGCTTTTGGTACACCCAGAGACGAAAAAGAATGAAGACTAGTTAATGTAGAGATCTTTATTCCACTGACATTTTTCAAAAGTTTATAAACTAGATGGAAACAGACTGGCTTTCCCCTTCAGATTAAACTTTCAGTCTGAATATCACTCCATGAGAACACTACAGTAGTTTCTCAGTAACAGTATAGAGACATATGGACAAAACAAGTGTCTTCTATACACGCAAAAGAATGCCACCAAGCCTGTCATCACTTGGGTCATTCAGCACTTCCTCTGCCTATTTTGAGCCCAGCCTGCTGCCTTATCATATTATACTGGAAGGAGAATCTGTTTCTTCTCTCCTCATTCTATCTTTTTGATATTCATAAGTCAGTCCTCTTCCCCCCCAAGAAGCCCAACAGTCATGGCAGCTCAGCTACTTATCCAACATATATGAAAGTAAAGTGTGTTTGTTAGAGAGCAAGGAAAGAAGTGTTGTATGGAGAACCTGAGCATAGCTAGACTACAGCACAGTAAGTGTGAACCCAGTCAGACTGTACTCTTAATTATGGAAAGTAGTGATTATGCAGGATGAAAGTCCCGTCTCAGGCAACTGCTGCCAGGTCTACCTGTCTTAGGGTGTTCCAGCAAGGTGTGTGGCTAAATCTTCATAGCTCCACCCTCCTTTCATAGTCTCCTGTGGCATGTGTGCATCTTCATTTTACAGTCTTCAGGGCTAGTCCTCTGAGTTCAGTTTATATGAGTCAAGAGACTCACGCTGGCGTTACCGAGATCAGAATCTAGCCATTTGTATGTCTGAGCACATATTCTCCTTGAAACAAGTTTGTGGTAGTATATTCAGGAATGTTTCACACTCGGGTTCAGATCTGGTTCCAGCTGGAGTTCCCTTGTAATGTTCCAAATCTCATTAAGTTAATGAGAGTTTTTTTCCAGCAATTTCAATGGGATTCCCTGTTTCTGTGCCCACATCCTCGGCTCAGCAAGGCACATGGGAAGCCAGGGCAAGTTCCAGGAACAGAAGGCCATGCTCCATCCCAGCCTCTCTCCTTGCAGCAGGACACTAAAAGAGGGTACCAGAGCAAACATGCCAGACAGAGGTGGCTGGTAGCCACTCTTTCCTGCCTCCCCTATGCCTTGAAGTTCACAAAAACCCAGTTTCCCTATTTTCTCTGTGTACTGGTGTGGTCAAAGATCTGGATTTAGGAGTTACACATAGAAAGTTTACACAAGTAAACAAAGGAAAATAAATGAATATTTATGTGTGTTACCAAGTTTGGACGGTGCACATTAACATTGTAGAGGTGGGCTGTGGTGCAACCTCCACCTACAGGTCGATTTCAACCATTTAACAAGTGCACATTTCCTTTCCATGTATATTATCAAATTGAACTGTCACATCTGGCTGCCTTGCTGACCACCCCCCACACCCACCCCCCCAAAAAAAGGGATCTCGGTGTGGTGAGGCACTGGCACAGGTTGCCCAGAGAAGCTGTGGATGCCCCATCCCTGGAAGTCTTCAAGGCCAGGCTGGATGGGGCTTTGAGCAGCCTGGTCTAGTGGGAGGTGTCCCTGCCCATGGCAGGAGGTTGGAACCAGGTGGTCTTTCAACCTGAGCCATTCTATGATTCTATAAAAAGAGATTCGCCTCAGTTGAACTGAGGGACAGCTATAAACCTTATACAGGCAGTGACAAAGCTTACTTATTTTCATGGAAAGAAGACTCCAGCAATCAGGACAGTCAAACCAGTACCTTTAATGAGAACTAGATTCACCCACACAAACAAGTTGTATGGACTCAGAGATACGTATCTTCTCATACCCAAATCATATACTTCCTATTAGCACTACAATTATTATACAGACTCACTAAGAGAAGTCTATCTTCCTAAATATTTATTTAGTGTTGATAGAATTGCTTACAAAACCTCTCTCTCATTCTGAGAATCTCTTACAAGACTCCCTTGTTCCCAAGTTCATTATAGCTACGTATATTATTACTGTAAATCTTTCTAATGCCTGAAATGTTTGGCTCTGAAGAACATTTTTATAATGAGGGTGGGGCAACGCAAAACTTTTCCTCTCCTAATTCATTGCTAAATTGTATTTGCAAGTTCAAATGCCAGAGTGATGAAATCACAATATTATTCATTGGATTTTGTTTGATTATTTGGTAGTGTTGTAGGGAAGGTATCTATAAAACGACATGAAAAGCAAAGCAACAGAGCTTTAGGGGTTTTCCGGAACTTCTCTTCCGCACACATCAATTTTACTGTATGACTGTCCTGAAAGATTTATGCTTTGTGTTTTGAGGGCCAGGTTTTAAATGGCTTCACAGAATAAAAATATTAAAATTTAAATGCAACTTTAAAAATGTGTGTTGGACCTTTGGGCTGTCTGAAGAGGTCAAGTTCAAGACACTTATAAAAAGACCATTCCCAGAGAGACTGCATGGGAAAGCCTATTAACATTACTGCTTTCCCTTTATTTCCCCTTTGATCATAAAATAAGGTTATGGGTGGCAAAAGCTGTAGTGGTGGGAAGATCCCGAATAGGATAGTATGATTTAATCTACTGAACATAAAAATAATAAATAATTAAAAAAAAAAAAAGCAACACTATGGTGGGGTACCAAGCAAGACTATGAGTACAAAGTCCCTTGCTAAGAAGAAAAGAAAGAAAGAAAGAGTAAATACATAAATAAATATGAAATTAAAAATGGCTGGTACAAGTTCACAATATGAATTAAGATTTTAAAAAAAGGAAGAAAGAGCAATTTCATTCTACTTCTTTTATTACATCTCATTTTATTCATACTAAAAAACATAACAAATATTATTTAAAGAGTTCCTAAATCCTGAGTAAAAATAAACAAACTCAGCATCTGGCATAAGAAATAACAATGGACAATTGTCTGTTTATGCTAGGGACATGCCTCAAATTCTCCATATTCCATAAAGGGAATATCCAAAGCCTCCTTCTCCTGCTTGTGCAGGCCTAGTAGAGACAGTGACTGATTTTGGCAAAAAGAGGAAGAATATATGTCTGCATGAGCAACTCTGGGCTTATTTTCACCCTGTCTTTTTTCAACTTTTTTTTTTTTTTTAATATTTCATTCTGAAAGCTGATTTTTTTCCTCCACTTTACTGTCTTAGGTAAAATTTGAAAAATATGTTATATGAATGATCTTCCTTTCCTGCTAAGGGCATTTTATACTATGTGAGTATTAAAAGGTCCATAGTGCTGAATAGACTCAAACTCATTGATTTTAAATGGTCCCATATAAATAAAAGCAAAATTTGGCTCTCTAGAAGAAAGCTCTGTTATTGTCATGAATATCTTAAGTGTAATCATTTTTCTTTTAATTAACATTCTAAAGAGAAGAGGAAGTTGGAAATCCAGATAAATCTGTTATGAGTCAATTCAGAAGCCAGGATTAGCATATGCAATCAAGATGGGTGCAGCAAGATTTCATGGAAGAGTTCATGAGGAAGCAACCAGGATGCATCATTTGCATGGGCAACCTCCTTGGTTTGTGTTCTTCTCAACCTCAGTATTGTTGACTTGACTCACTGCATGAATATTGCCAAGGAGTAGCAAACCACGATTTCATTTTCCTGCTCTCACTAGTACATCTTAGCCAGACATGCGGTTTTAAAAAAGACAAATCATATGATCTATGACAAACAGTAGTGGTCTTTTTATTCTTTCTGCAGATACTCTTTTATTATTATTTTTTTTAACAGAATCTCCTTCTAGACCCCAGTTGTATAAATATCATAAGCAGATATGCAGATGGTTCTACTTTTCCTTGATTAGAAAGATGATATTGAATATCCCTCAGGCACTAGGAGTGGGATATTTCACACATAGGTCACCTGAGCAAGTGAAGCCTTTATCAAGGGGTGACGGATTAGTGGAAGACATAAAAGGAGTTGATGAACTCACATCAGGTACTATCAGACGAGTATTTATATTCTAAAGCCAATGGCAAATTTACAAGAGAATGCAGCTTTTTTTGCTTTTTTTTTTTTGTGGTGAAACAAAACAACAAAAAATGACCTTTACGTGTACAAAGGCTGAAACCTTTAACATTTGTGAGCTGATTATTCTACAGAGGCAACACCATGGAGAATCTTAGAAGTCCTGGTGGTGTATCTGTTTTATAAATAAACTGAATCCCTCCTCCTGGGAGGAAAAGCTAATGTTTTCCTCAATTCCAATTACCCAGAAAGAAGAATTAATGCCTTTTAAAATATGATACTTATCAGAAATAAAAATTACTGAATATGTATCTGGGATCTCAATTGTCCTGAAAAAGCTGTCCATGGCATTGCAGAACAATACAAACACAGCAGAGTTTCTGTAGGACAGTCACTACTGAACTCATTTCCAAAGTACGGCATAATTTTGCTTAGCTCTACAGATTAACAGAGTTTGATAAAAACTGAACAATCATTTGTAAATCTCAAGCCTCAGTTACCATGGTTCACAGGAAGCTGTACACCTAATGCTAGTTAAAACAACCTGTTGTTTTGTAATGACTGGAAAAAGAGTATTGAATGCAAAGAAGTAGATAAACTGCATTTAAGCCTCAAAGATAAAACTCTGCTAAAAGAAGCTCATGTCTGCTTTTGCTGAACTTCATTAGTTATAAGCTTTGTACAACACCGCTTTTCCTCATATTGCCTAAGCTTTTATATTTATCTTAGTTTAACATGAGATGCAATCCCTCCAAATTCAGCAAAGAAAATGATACTGCTTCACAAGTGGACTTTCCTAATTCAAAGTTTCCTGAAACAAAAGACTGCTTGATTTTTTTTTTCAGTCATGCTGCAGAACTGGAACCATTTCAATGAGTATGAAAGATAGCACAGTCCTGACACTGTAGTAAAGACTCTGATCACTATAATCATGTCAATGATAAACCCTTATTTTAAGACAGAAACTTCAAAGTATGAAAACAAACACACCTACTGGACTTTCTTTCTCTTATTGAGTCACGCTCCATTATATTTCTCTACATCATAGTCTATCTAAAAGCAACAAAAAGTAAGGAACCCTGCACATCAGAAATGCTCTACGTGGACTACATTTTTAGAGGGCATAAATACATTAGAATATATCAATGTATATGAACAAATTAGGGTAGAAGGGTGTGTTTCAGAGACTTTTCAATGTGTGCACACTATTAAAATATGTCTGAGATCTGTTTAGAGAAAGCAACAATTATATTTCTTATTAAAGAATATGCAATTACAGCCCTCTTTACACTTCCTGCTTCCTTCAACAATGAAGACCTGTCTGCGTCGAAGATTATAAAGTCCTGCACTGTTTCACTAGGTCACCAGCCTGAACAGGCCAATCCACTTTCATGGCAATTTATTCCTGATTTTCTCTCCTGGGCCAACTTCTTTTATAATAATACTGAGCCTAACTGGAGATTTACAGCATCGTCACTGCAAGAGAATTAGCCCCTGTGAAATTAAATAGAATGCTGTTTAAACTTAAACTCCAGAAACTTTTGTGAGATCCCTAATGTATTATTCTCATGTCTACTATCTTTAAAATCTTCTTCAGATGCTGAAAAATCTGAAACTCAGTCCTCCCACTTTTCCACAAAATTTGTCACAGACATAGCTGTGCTGCAAACACTTTGTATACTAAACCATTATTTTAGTTCCTTTTTGTTTATGGTATTTGTCTGTCATCAGAAAAACCAGAAAGACTACAGTTCAGATTTCTCAGGATCATAAATGGTTTGATTAAACTACAGATGTTAATTAAGACCCAAATCTGTATCTTCATGCATAGCCAGAATAACCAGCTTGTTAGCTAGGGAAGGCCCATGATATTTAGAATATTCCGTGTTGTAGGATGCAGATCACAAGTGGAAGGCTTCCAGGGCAGCTTCTGTAACCTCCTCTTCAGTTGTATCATGCAGGTTTGGGGAAAAAAACATGCATGGGACAGACTGTCTGAGCTGTGCCCATACACCCTGGACGTGGCAAAAGCAGACAGTTATGATATGGCAGGGCAAACCTGTGCACTGGGCTGCCATCACATTGGCAACATTTTTGGAAGATTATATTACTCCCTGATTTGGGAAGTTTGCAAGCAGATTAAGTATATATATATATATATAATATATATATATATTTATATATATATGTAAAGAAATAAGCAATTTCGAATCTCACTATGCTTTTCCTATAAATAAATAACTTAATATGTTTTTTTTCTTTTTTAATTTAGTTAAATTCCACAAAAAATCTCTCAAACCAACATGAATATCTAGTCACGCTGGCCATTATAGTTTCCAGTGAGAAACACAGTGAGAATTTTCATTATGAATAAAATTCAATCCAAGAGTTTTTCTGTGCTGTCTTTTGTGATACAAAATAAAATGGACCACAAAATCTGCTGAGAGAACAGCTATCAGCAGATACTAAGTACTGGTGTTCATATGAAACCAACTGCTATGAATAAACAGGTACTGATTTATATAGTTTATGGTCTAATCCAGTAAAATATTCTAAAACCTTGGTGCTCCAGCATCTAAGTCCCCTATCAGGTATCCAGAACCTTGTTTTTAAAGTGGTGGGCATAAAGCAGGACAAGCAGCCCGGAAAACAGGCAGCACATTGTGCCTTGACCCCAGCATAAACTGGCTGGAACTAACAGGGAAGAAACATGGAGGTTTGTCCCAGATTGAAAATCCTGCCTCCCTTTAAAGCCAGGTCTTTACCTGAGGGCTACCTGTAAAGACAGGGCTCTACCCAGGGCTGTCTGAGAGATGCCTCCATCCACTCAGTATCTACACCCTGATTCTTTTTATGAAAATAGGTTCCTGTGATCTTTCCTTCAAAACTTATGTTTTATTAAAACATAGCTAGAGGAGAAGCTGTCTTCCCATCTCCCTCTGTATAACGACTCTGTGATTAGAGCGCTCACACAATCACGGGATTCATCGCTCCTGCTCTGAAAGGCCCCAGCTCACACTCCTCTCCCCCAAGGGAGGACTCTGACCATCAGGCTGATGGTTATTTTAGAACAGGCAATCTCGACCCTTCTGCTGAAATGGTGCCCTTGAGCACAAACAAATTCAGGATTCCTTAGATCATAATCTAATGTTTAAGTTATTCCCAGGGTTGGGGAACACACAGAGTTTTCCTGGGATTATTTCTATCTTCTCTATCTTAAATTGTTGTGGAACAAAAAGGGGGTGGGGTGGGGGGTGGGGGGGAACACGACAACCATAATGTCTCCTGGGAGTAAGTGCCATCACTACCAGAGTGACCCTGCTCCAGTTATGCCAGACAGTCTGGAGAATGCTCCAGGAGGGGCCAGGAGGTCAAGCCAACAAAGTGACCTGGGTAGAGAAATTAAATGCCATGGAGCTGAGGTCCTGAGGTCCCTGCATGAGCAGGCCTGAAAGGCAGCTTCAGAGTCACAGGTAGAAAAGGAACTAACTCCAAGGCCTGAGCCATGAGGACAAATGTACTGCTTTGAGGTTTAAGCAACTGCCCAGCAGAAATTTTTGGAATCATAGCTGTTTGTTCACATGCTTAAATTCCACCCGAGTCACACATTTCACACCACCTAGACCAAAATGTAAGTATTGACAGAGACATCTTTGTGCTCACCAAAGTATCTGTTTATTTATGAGAGAGAGAGAGAGAGAGAGAGAGAGAAGGAAAGAAAAAGAAAGAAAAAGAAAGAAAGAAAGAAAGAAAGAAAGAAAGAAAGAAAGAAAGAAAGAAAGAAAGAAAGAAAGAAAGAAAGAAAGAAAGAGAAAGAAAAAGAAAGAAAGAAAGAAAGAAAGAAAGAAAGAAAGAAAGAAAGAAAGAAAGAAAGAAAGAAAGAAAGAAAGAAAGAAAAAGAAAGAAAGAAAGAAAGAAAGAAAGAAAAAGAGAGAGAGAAAGAAAGAAAAAGCAGTTGTTGAGGACAGTTAACATTGAAAGCACTGAGTTGTTACCTTCACAGGATAATCCTTGTCAGTGCTCAGCTGACGGATTGATGTTCAAGGTATGGTGTACCTCTGGCTGGGAATCATCTTGCAAGGTTTAGGGCTTTACACTAAAACTGTCCTGTCTGTAGATAAACCATATAGGGAGAATTGTGCTAAATCCTATTTTCACGTTGCAATATTCCTGAGGTTAAAACATATTTTTTTGCAGAAGTAACGTGTTTATTCTGACATTGTAACTAATGTCTTCCACTACATGACAGAAACATTAGAGGAAGACCTTACTGACTAGATGTGGTAAACTCTTGACCAAAGACATTGCTTTAAAACTTCCTTATTGTGGGCAGTTTCTGCTTAGGCCTTTATAAAGTCTCTAAATTTCTAATAAAAAAATGTACTTGTATCTCTAAACAGACCTGTGATGAGGTGTTTATGTTGCCATCTATAGAGGAGGAAAAGCCCTTCCACTGGACTTGTCAGGAATGCAAGAAAAAGAGATGATTTTATCTTATTTCTTCTGGTTCCATAAACCCATTTACTAAGATCTAGTGGCACACCTTGTAACTCCTAGTCAGGTATTCAGAATAGCAACATGCGTATGTTAAATATAATTTGTGAAATATATGCCATATTTGATAAAAAATGCATGTAGTCAGAATCATATGATGATTTAATTTGCTTAGATGTAAAACCTGAATTTATTATACACAACCTATATTTGTAAAAGTAGACAGTCACCTGGTTTCTCTTCACTGGTCTAATCTGGCAGTCCCTCACTAGAGGCAACAGAGTTTTTAAAAGCAGCCAAGACAAGCCAGACGCCAAGGGGAAGGAACAGACAATGTGCAGGAAAAAGTGGTTAACACAAATATTAATACAACCCTCGATCCTTTCCAAAATGAAAGTTTCAGATCGACAGAAGGTGGAGAGGGCAATCAGACAACAGAGAAGCGAGTCTGACGTCGTTGACGCATCTGCCACAAGTTGATCTTTTCTTCTGTAAAGCAGAAGTTGTAAGAGGAAATCTACAGGATGCAATTTACTTTCTTAGGTAATCAAAAGATCTTCTGCAGCAGAAAGTGGAGCGGAAAGTAGTTACCATCTTGAAGAGAAGCTGAATGGATTGAGGTACTGTGTAGCATCAGGGCTTGGAAAAAGAACCTTCAGTGAATGACGGGAGGAAACTCAAGCCAGTCTGGAGAAGGACAGATGAATTTATTATGGACATGATACACTTTTCAGTGAACAAATTTTTAGAAGAGGCATTCAGGTAGTGAGGTGACATAGGCCTAAGTTCAGGAGATTGGTTTCTAGCCAACAGATGGTGAGATAATCAGAAGATTGCAGAAATACTCTGAAAGTAGCTGCCATGTTCAGAAAAAAAGTCATCCGGATCTCTTCCACTGAGCCACCAGTGATATCAGACATCAGATACGGTTCTGATAAAGCTGATAATGGCCACTTGCATTTAAAATATGCATGGAAGGCCTCTCCCACATGGTTGTATTTTTTTACTGACATTCTCATCTGCAACAGATAATACTAATATCGGTTGGAGAACAGTTGCTCAAACCAAGTCTTAATATTTCATTAAGCTGCTGAGACAGCTATGGGCAGACCTTGCTAGTGAGCAGTCTTTTTGCCCTGTTTCATAAGTGTATGAACATGGTACAATACATAGGCTGCCATTCTTGTAGCTTCTTAGGGAAAAAAAAAGGACTCAACAGTTTCTGATGTGCTCAGTTTAAAGCAAATCATGAAGAAAGCAAGGAATCATAAGAAGTGCTAGGTAGCATTCAGTGTTTTTCAGTGCTATAACTTTAGCTGTACACTATGACCTGGAAATAAGCCATACTTTATAAGGTGTGTGCTACCTGGGAATGACACAAGTATCTGAGCATTACTGAGAGTTCTGTTGATCTTCTGTTGATCATCTGTAATAACAGGCAGGAATGGTCTTCTCTATCAGCCATGGGTCAACATAACTCTCAAGTATCCACACCTTTATGCAGTGTTTCTTCTTAATAATGACCATTTTATTCCAAGCCCCCACTAACATCAGATTCAGAAAAAAAGTGCATGTATTTATTTGGTTCTGTGATCTATGCAGAGGCTTTTAACCCCACTCTACTCCACTCCCTGCTCTACTATACTCCCCACCTCTACTCTCTACTCATGTCTAAACATTAGTGTATTTGCATGTCTGAAAGGAACTGGAAAGTATCTGCAATATTTCCCAGAGGATCTGATAGCTCTTCTCGCACAAAAGCATATTTCCAAATCATTATGTCACAGTAACACTCCAATAAGGGGCACCTCAGGAAAGGCTCCTGACATAGTGTCAGTCTTCTGATTCACCAATTTCACCACCTCACTTGAAAGATAAACATTTGGACATTAATATTTTAAGTTAATACCGTCTTTCTCTTGAATATGTTATGTCTGTCGTCCATATAGGATGGGTCATTAATAAGATGGTCTTTGGATAAATTTACTTTTACCACTGTTCAAAGTCCATAAAACTCAGGAACAACATGTGGATTTCTGATGTTCCTTGGCAGGCTCTATACCCACAAAATCATGAGTGAATTATTGTGATTCATATGCCACTTTCATTTTTGGCAGGTAATACTAATGGCATTGGAGAAAGATTCTTTGAATGAGATCTGCACCCACTTGCCTGAAATCAGGACTCTGAAAAAAAACTCAGAACGGAGCTGTCAGTATAAAAACATAAAAATATGTATGAGCATATATTCTGTATAGGCTTTGACTGTACAACTTCAGACTTCAGAGACAAGCAGGATGAGCAGGACTTTCTATAGTTCCTGTAGAAGGTTGGGCGAGGAAACATCTGGAGATGGACACTGAGGAAGAGGAAATATCTACGTGTCAGTAATAGGAAAGTTATATTGTACACCTGCTTTTTAGGCATGCCATCTGCGCTCAGTCATACCATAATACAGCTTTGATGACATGCCACAGCTAAAGGGCAGGCAATATACTTCTTGCTTCATTGACATGAATGACACAACTCTGTAAAATTCACTGCTTAATGATATAAATCGTAACTCTCACAGTATATGGTTGCCTCCACACACACATGTTCTTCAGTGCTTAAACCCATACTAAGTATTTTGATACTGAAAGCACTGAAGGAGAATTATGGTGAAAACCGATGCACACTAGGTAAGCAATAGCACCTTATCTATACTAATGCTGAACTCATTATATTTTGTTGGCCTATAACTACACCATAACATCCAGTGAATATTGTTTACAATAACCTAATAATGAGCAATTCTGTTCCCATTACTGCTCACAATCTCATATTAAATGTTTCTTGTTTCCAAAGTAAACTGCCTGACCACATAGTTGAAAGGTATCACTACACTTTTTTAAAAGCTGAATAAATCTTGTATTCAGAAAAGGAAACGTGATATTTATATATATAGGTGTGTGTATATATATACACACACTTTTTTTTAAAGTGTGTAATTTGACTAATATACAAAATCAATGAAAAATAAGACTTATATTACAGTTCTTTCTTAAAGAAGCATTTTCCACAGTGTGCTTCGGAATCTTTAAGAGGGAGCATGGTCTAAATACAGAATTCAGTTCCAGTCCTGGATCTACTCTTAAATCCATGTGCAGCCTCAGGCAAATGTGTTAATTTTCCTGCTTCAGTTTCCCTGTCTTTAAAGTGGGGATAACACGACTAACCCAAATAGCTTAGCTGCAATTTATAAGAGTGAGTAACTCGACTATTAGATTTCTGAGACATGAAACATGATTATTATTAGGATTCACTGACCAGTCAGTCGGGAGAGTGGGATACAAATAAAGGAGATGGGTCTTTGACAATAGAAGCATGCCAGTTAGGCAGGCAGGCAGGCAGGCAGAGGAGCTCTGCGAGGAGGCAGCTCTAGGGAGTGGATAGTTATGCCTGTAAAAGTGTGAACGTCCCCTTTGTACTGACTTTCTATTTATTACCCCATGGTACCTAGAGACTATAAAAAGCTAAGTCCTCTCTGAGAAAGGGAATAGGTCCAAAGCACTACAACAAGCCAGCTGCAGGCAAATAAATTTTTATCTGTGTAAGAGAGCTAGATGTTATTTTCTAGTGGAAATGTCAGAACTGATTAAAGACTTAGCATTTCTATTTAAAATGAGAGTAGTGCTTGATACATTTTAAAGGGAGAAAAAGTCAGAGGCCCGGTAACGTGGAGATAATGGGGTGAATTCATTTCTGGGCTTCCTGCAGTAGTTTGGTACTCAACACACCACGGCCAAATTCACCCCACTGTACCTCGTACAAATGGGAGTGCCTCTTAATAACTGAAAAAAAAATATTCCCCCTGCTGACAAGGTCAATATTATTAATTGTTGTTCTTATTATTAACCTTTGGGCTTGTGTATCCTCCACGGATTAATGATTATTCAATAACTGCGTTACAAGGTTTCTAATACCACTTTCTAATACCAATTAATAGAAGAGTGCGGCACAGGTTAACTGAGAAAAGCATTGACATATCAACTCCATGGTCTCGGTCTTGTTTCTGAGACACGCAAAGGTGTCTACACGAATCGTAGCTGCCAGTTCCCAGGGCTGGAAAAGGCAATGCGCCTCGAAGTCAAAATAAATTAAAAAAAAAAAAAAAAAGGAGATGGGCTGACATCCAGGGTCCCCTCTCTTCTCAGTCTCCTAGGGAATAAAAAGCAGCCTCGGCTTTCAGGGAAACCTGCGCTCATTGCCAGGTTCACTTTCCAGGAACTCCACATCCAAAGCGTGCAGCAGCGAAGATGGGAAAGAAGGGTCTTAAAAACAAAAGAACAGAGAAAAAGTCCCTCCCCGAGGAGAAGTTACACGCACAAAGCCAGTTCCGAAGGAGCGGTGCCGAGGGGCACGCGGTGCCAGGTGACACCGCAGCCGGCACCACCGCGGGGGGCGATGCGCGGCTCCCAAAACCACGCGGCGCGGCGGGACCCGGCTCCGCTCCCGGTCCCGACGGGGCGGCGGCGGGCGAGCGGCGACCCCCGGGGGGCTGCGCGCCCCCAGCCCGGCCGGCCCCGGCCCCGGTGCTGCCTGAACCGCTGGGCGCCGAGGGGCGCACGCCGCCCGACAGGGGCCGGGGGTGCAGGTGTGGAAATAAAGGATCAGGGGCAAGCTGGAGGGAAGGGGAGGGGGCCGGGAAGGCGGAGGCGGAGGGGGGGCTGTGTGTGTGTGTGTGTGCGTGTGTGTCCCACCTGACTCCCTGCTCGGCGGGGGGGCGGCACACACACACACACAAACACACACACACACACTCACCCGCCGCTCGGTTCCCCCCCCCGCCACCCCCTCCGCCGCTTCCCATCGCCGCCCCATCAGGGAGGGAGGGAGGCAGCAGGCGGGGACCCCCCCGGCCTCCCTCGGCCGCGCTGCCCCGACGGCACCGCCGCCCCCTCCCCGGGGGCAGCGCGCACCTCCCCGCCCGGGGGGGCCGGGGGAAGGAGGGGGGGGGGGACCGGGGAGGTGGGGGGGGGCCGCAGGCAGACGCCCAGACAGACAGACAGATACGCAGACGCACGGGCAGGGCTGCCCCACGCCGGTACCTTGCTGCCCTGGTGGTTTCCGTCCGGGCTCCTCCTTGCTGAGGCAGCTCGGGAGCGGAGCCGAGCGGGCGGGTGCGCGCGTGTGGCTGTGTGCGTGTGTCCGTGTGTCTGTGCGTGTGGCTGTGTGTCTGTGCCTCCGTGTGTGTGTGCGTGCGTGTGTGTGTGTGTGCGAGAGCGAGCGAGAGCGAGAGCGACTCTCCCCCCTCCCCCTCCCCCTCCTCCTCCTCGCTCTCCTTCCTTTAAACGCCCACTCCTGATGGGTGAAAAGACAACTTGAACTTCAGTGCAATTAACTTCGCCGGCGCCTCGGAAGCCGGAGGTGTCGCCGGCCTCGCCCGCCGCGCTCCCATGAGTGAGTCGCTCCCGCTCCTTCGGCGGCGCTCCACGGGCACGGGGGGGGGGGGCGGTGGACGGGGGACGGGGCCGCGCCGGGGGCACCGCCGCGGTGCTCTGCGGAGCCCACCCGGCAGAGAGGGCGGGGGGACGGGGCGTGGGGGGGTCCGGGGGTGCGGGCCGAGGGGGGCTCCGTGCGGCGCTGCAGCCTGCGGAGCCTCCCGACGGGCGCCTTCACACACCTGCAACCGGCGAGCTGCCGGCCGCCCGCCCCGCTCCCCTGCCCGCCGCCCCCGCGGCGAGGCGCAAGGAGCGGGGAGAGGAAAAAAAAAAAAAGAAAAAACCCGAAACTTTGGCAAACTTCTTCCCCGCGCTCCTCGCGGCAGCCCCGACGGCGGGGGAGAGCGGGGCGAAGCGCCGGGTCGGGGGGAGTGGCGGGGGGGGGCTGGAGGGAACGGGGGGGGCCGCAGGGCGCGGAGCTTGCGCGGGGCCGGGCGCCCCCCGAGCCGCGGCTGCGGAGCGCCCGGGACCCCCCCGCGGCCACCCGGCGCTGCGGGGAGCGCTGCCAGGGGCTCGTCGCCGTGCTCCGGGATTTTTTCTTTTTTTATTATTATTTTTTTTTTATTATTTTTTTTTTCCTCCGTCTCCAAAGCCGGCCCCCGAGGTTTTGCGCAAACCGTCGTCCTTTTGTCGCCGGCTCCGCTCGCTGCTCCCGGGAGCGCTCCTGCCAGGCAGGCACCTGCCGGGTCCGGAGTTGCCCCCTGCCTGTCCCCAGGCTTCTGGGACCGCGAGAGAAACTTCGCTAAAATGCAAGTTTGATGAAACACTTCGCACCAGCTCTCCGAAGCTGGAGTGAGCTGAAAATGACGAAAGCTCTCCGCTGCTCGTAGTCAGCCCAAGTGAGCGCAGCGCGACTGGGAAAATAATTCACAAATTCGGATCCAGAGCCTCCAAGGGGCCCGGGCAGGCAGTGCCCTTGCCTTCTGGTCCGTGCTACCTGGGCGTGAGTCAGCAGCGGTCCATTATTTCTACTCTCTATTATTTTGGTATAGTGCGTTCATATATTTGTCTGCTGTCTGCTGGCAAACATTAGCATTCAAGCTTACATTTTTGACAAATGTGCAGACAGGAATAGCATGAATAGGCATCTTAAATATTAACAACCTAAGCATCTGTTGTGAAACAAATTTAATATATTTACTCTGTTTTTCTCACATTGTTAGAAAAGGTTACAATAAGTGTAAAATTTCAACTGTAGTTAGCACAAGGAATGCTTGGATATTTCACTATCTCTTCAAGCATTCAGCACAATCGCCAGATAGAAATGTGTCAAATCAGGCGCACTATTCAAAAACAACTTGAGACAGTAAGCGAGGAGTGTAAAGACGTGAACGTAGGGTGTTCTCTGCGATTTGTATCTCCTTCTGACTCTGCAGCACTATCTGTAGAATTTGAGAGTGCTCTTTTCGGTCCCGTGTTCCTATATGCTCTTTAATGCATTTATACATGCACTCATTTTCTAATTCATTCTCTCTTTGCGATCGTTATTGGTATTACCTTGCTTTTCAGGTCGAAGCGATGGTTTGCGCAGAAATGTGTAATAATGTAGAGTACGTAGCAAAATGAGCAAGCAGAAAATGTAACGTGTTCACTTCCAGGCGTGCATCTAAACAGCTAGCACGCGCACATCATGAGGCGATAGAAGAAAAATTAAAATCATGGGCTAGCGTGCTATGTATGCCCACTCGTGAATACAAACAGTTAGTGGAAAAGAAACAATTGACCCCAAGGAATTCCTCCGTCCCTGGAATAAAACTGTTCTAAGTAGAACAAGAGCACAGAAAAGTGAAGTCTCCAAAAAGACTGCAGAGTTATTTCAGGAATCAGTGCATTCCTTCCCTTTTTCCCACAAGTTCAAATATGTAATAAATAAGTCCTTTGTATGCAAAAGAGTTTACTGGAACAAAAAATATTTAAATGGAATCCTTTTTGTGCATACACTTTGAAAAACTAGCTGTTTCCTTTTTACATTCTTTGCTGCTAATAGTTTAAATAGGAAAGTGACTCCCAGTTTCTCCTCTCCTGTTATTTTAGCAGCGCGCACCGATCTGAACCTGCTGCCCTGTAAAGCAGACAGAGTCAGTCCGTAACTCGCTGATGGGACGTGCTGCTTTGCCAGACAGAGGAGCGGAGAGGGTCTGCCACAAAAGCCCCAGATCTGTTCGAGAGCAGGGCACCTCTTCTGGTGCGCGGCGTAGGCCCCGCGGGTCAGCTGATGAGCACCTGCCTTCTGCTGCTGCGCTTCCCAGGCGAGAGCAGAGCGGCCAGCGCTGCCTGCAGCCCTGCCAGCAGCCCAACGGCACTGACCGCGGCCACCAGTCCCAGGGGGACGCGGCCACAAAGCCTCCCCACAGTAGGAAAGTCCTGAATGGGCACCGACGCGCCCTACATTGCAGGTTCAGGGTGGACAGAGGCTTAAATGGGTGCGACTGCAGTTTAGAAGACGCTCAGCTGAAGTCTGGTGTTCCTGAAAAATAGTAATAATAATAATAATGATAATAATAATAATAACAACACATCTTTTAATTGTATCGACTACAATTTTGGAAGTGATGCCACCTTTTCTCGTAACTTATTTTTTCACATAGATATTGTCGGATAAATTCAAAGTCCTCCTTAATGTTTCCAGCTGTGTTTTGGAAAAAAAAAATCAAGGAGATTACTATATTAATAAAATAGACTGCATCATATAGAAAATTTATATTTAAAGTAGATTTCTGAATTAAAAATGGAGCGAACATGACTTATGAAATGTTTCGGTCACATTTCTAGGAACTACACTATTTTAACGTAGATACTAGTGAAGCATTTTATTGCCTTCTTGTACATAACTGCCATTGCTCTCTCTAGATATATTTAATATATATCCAATGAAGCCACAAACTTTCCTTCCACAACAGTTTAAACACATCTGGAACATTTTACTTTCTTATAATTTATGTTAATAGATGTAGAGTGTATATACAATCTTCTCAGAAATCATTGCTTTTTCCAAAGGGGAATTTTTTTACTTTCAGTCAGGGAATATATTTATAAGAACAAAATAACTCAAAGTATAGGCAATTCTATATATCATTTTATTTTCTGTTAGATTAGGTTGATTATATAAAGCTTTCATTTAGAGCAATGGGATGATGAAATTACAGAGGAGTGATTGGCTTTTGTTTTTTCAAATGGTTCAAGTCGAGGGCTACAGAAATGAATGTTTTTGGTAAAGTTCTTTGAGTACATAATATTTTTCATAGAATTCTGACAAATTAATTTAATAGAAAAGCCACAAGTCTCTTAGCACGGGAGGCTATATTTTCAGGTAAAATGGGAGTTCTGCTTTTGCCATTATAGGCATCAAGCTTCAGTAATCTGCTCCTCTTGTGGAATGAACACTTTCTACTTAAAGCTATCATGCACCTACTGTTTATTTACGCTGCATTAAACTGACAGCACAGCAATCAGAGGAAAAATATGACTTACTTTCCTGAAGTAAACACCGGTTTATAGGTTGGTGCATGTATTTATATTCATGCCGCCACTAAATAATGGCTGTCTCCATTTTAATATCTACCTGTGGTGTTATCTAGGGTAGCTGACTCTTCCTCGTTCGAAATGAGGGAAAAAGAAAAGAAGGGCAGGGGAAGAAAAGAAAGTTTCCTTATCATTCCACTCCAAGGGGAACTCTATAGAAAAGTGAATCAGTATTCCTTTCTGTGGCATGCAGGAGCCAGTTTTAAAGACACAGCATTTAGTTTTGCTTGGTGTATTTGAATTGCATCTCAAACAGGGAAAACAGAATTCCTTAACAGTATTTGTCTATCCAAGTCACTGAAATTGTATATTCAGGCAACGGCAGATTAAGGGCAGAAGCATTTTATTAATAACTGAAAGCACATATGTGTGTGTGATGAAAAATGTTCTGCAAATCTGTCACTATGCAATCAAGTGCATTTTTTAAACTTTAGTTGTCACAAAGTTGCTACCGATTCTAAAAAAAAAAAAAAAAAAAAAAAAGTAAAACAGTTTGATGGTTAAAGAGTAACTTACAGTTCTTATTGCTTGTTATACTGAAATTTTGCAACTTTATAAAGTCCATGTCAGAAAACCCCACTGATGTTACTTTTTATCTTGGACTAACGAGTGCAAGTAGCTGGCTCTTCAACTGGAGATAACTGCAGGTATTGTAACTCACAATTTATGGAAAACACCCCTAATTTTTCCGCCAGAGTGTTCCATTAATAATCTTTACCCATGAAGTGTATTTTTCTCTACCATTCTGTAAATTATAAAATTTAGCATTAAGTTAGTTCATATGCCAGCTCCCATGTGAGTGGTACTAGTATCGCGAACTGTCAACAGTACCTGACCACAATTTGTAACTGTTACTTCAAAAAGGATATGATATAATGGTCCCTTCTAAAATGTAGGTGTTTTCTAACATTTGCCATCCTGTGGCATCTAAGTTTACCACAGTTATCACCGACACTTTATTGTTTAATTGATATCTGTTTGCTGCTTTGCAAATGTTGACTTTCTAATGGTTCCTGCACTGCATGCTCGCAATAAGTATAAATCCAGGTAGAGATTAATTTTACAGGGTTTTGCCAGTTCTGATCTTGTTCACATGCTCTCACCTGGTCCTTGTACCCTATACCAACTGTAATCTACCTTTAATCTGCATAATCTGGTATAGTATAGTAGGAATAGCATAGCAATAGCCAAATACGGGAGTGAAGCATAGTTACATACCTCAGGCACCGTCTGAATTGTAAATATCTGTTTTTAAACTTGCTGGGCCTGACTTTCCTCTCATGCACACTTGTGGATCTATGCGGAGGTCCGTAGACCTTTGTTTTGACGGTTCTGGTTTTGACGGGATCAGTGTTAGATGTTCAGATGGGCTGAGGGACACACTAGCATTTATTATATAGCATTCATGCCAAAGTCACCTTTTTGCTATTCATTTAGAATGCCAATATACCCTGATCCCAGTTTTTCAGTGAGTCTGTGGGCATTGGTGTACGCCAGGATTGGCACAGGCTGTGAGAAGGCCTCCTCTCACTGGAGCGTGGGCCTGCTCCTGTCCTTAGGCTGCTGTCAAACAGCATTAGAAATGCTTTTCCACAGCTGTAGGTTCACAGGAGTTAGCTCGAGCCATCTCCTGCTTTTCTGGTATGAACTGCGGGCTGGATGGGCAGAAGAATCTGCTTGTGTGCAGGTGGACCTCAGTCACCTCAACTGCACCTGGGAGCAAAGCTTCAGGATGGGCCACGTCTATCAGCTGTGTTGGCCTTGCATAACTCCCAGCCACTATCTGCTTTATCTCTTTCCCTTGGCACATTATGACATGATATGACCCGAGGAGATGAGGGAGGTGCTTTAAACCTAGAATGCACCTCATCTTCCCAGGATCCTGCTCTGACAGGATTTATTTGGCCAGCAGCAATCATTTGTGCGTTGTTCCACTTGCTGCTCCATATAAGTGGTGATGCACTGGGATCATGTATACCTGGAGGACTGTCTCGTAACCTTTTCCGGTGTCTGGAGTCCAGGTCTTGCTTTCAGTTCTGACACTGACAAGGTGTGTGGTCTTGGTAAAGCACTGACCACAGCACATTTGCAGCCCTTTATGTCATGAGCCTGTGAGTGCCGAAGCACTCACAACTTCATATGAAAGAAGAAGAAGCCGCAGCACACAATGTCTCTGTAAATGTGACTTTAATATGCCTCTGGTTTATTTACCCATCTATGGAATTAGCAATATATACATTTCATAGAGCACTGAAATATTAATTCTTTATATTTGTAAGCCGGTCCCAGAATGGAAAACATTTTTACAGCACAAGTACAAAGAATTGCTGCTCTGAACTCCAGCCCACATGCAAAGGTTTGACAAAGGTATTTCCTTTGCAGTAACTTTACTTAGAATATGTCTAGTTGTAATTAAAAACATTTGCAATAAACAGAATAAAAATTCTAAATATGCCCTAAGTATTCCCAATTTTAACGCATCAAATAAAAGACAGAGAGGAGTGGAGAGAGCGTGCGAGACTGTGCATGCATGAAAACTCACAGAGGAACTAAAGGGAAAAAAAAAAGTAAGGAGAAATTTCAGGGTGAGTTTTACAATGTTTATAATCAAAGATGAAATTAATATTTTTTTGTAGAGAGCTGTATTAGAATGACTTTAAATCATTAATGCTTTTCATCATAGGTGGGCTTCCTTGATAAACGTATAAAGTCTTGAGAATAATTAGAGGCATCTTAAAACTTTAAAAATGACAGTTTTAGCTTCTAAGGATTCATTGTAATATAATAATACTGAATGCTTTTTAGTGTTACTTCTGCACTAGACATTTAATTACAGTCTTTGTGAGACATGTTATCTGTATAGTAACCAGTGCATAAAAAGAATGATATATACTTCTACATACAAGCTCTTGCTTGCCAGCTTTCTTTTTAAGATTATAGATTAAGATCTCCAATCCAGAATGTTCATGTCTTCAATCAAAACAACTTAATTTTAGACAATTTTCAGGAGGAATGGGGCATTCATTGTAATAGTATTTCTTCTCTCGTTGCTTTTCTTTTTACAGTAATACTTGAACGGTTGTTTAACAGCAGTTTTGGTTTGTTTTTTCTTTTTTTACGTGTGCGAGAGCCGAAAGTCAGCATTTCTTTGCTTGTTCAAAGGATAGATTATAGAACATCAAATGAAAAAGTATGTTTAACTTGAATATTGAGACAGAAGATTCAAAAAAAGTAAGAGTAGTTTGGTGGGGTTTTCACACGTACAGCTTAATGGTTGAAGGAAATTTGGAGCTTGCTTTCCCTGTGTCAGTTATTCAATATTGTCTGAGATGCGTTGTGGATAATGTAAATCTCTGGAATTCGTAACTTGGTCCGTGCACGGCTGTGGAATAGGGAGTTTGTTTGCAAGGAAGATCAGGTACATGAGAGTTTTCCTTGTGCTATACTTGCAGATTCTGGTAATTGTGCAGCGTGTGTAGGGTGCTCCTCCACACACTGAGTTGTGCCCGTAATTCCCATTCTGCACTTTGGTTATTTGCAGGACTGGGCACAATCGGAACTGCATCTAACCCCTTCAGAGCAGAGCTTTCCAATCGATCAGGTGCAGGTCCTTTTTCAGGTTTTGCTTTTTTTGCTTCTTAAGTATGAGTATTGTTCAGGAACACCACAATATTGGAGTAGGACCCCTCATTTCAGTACTCTATAAGAAAAGCTCACAGTGAAATCAGTCAACCAAAATCAATCTCTGTCCCCTTGACTGTATTGTATTGGGTTTCTTTTTCTTTCTTTTCTTCTTCATTTGACTTGCTGAATACCATAATCCGTTTGGCCATTCCTGTAGGATTTTGTTAGCATTTTTTTAAGATAAAGGATGTAATAATTATGTAATAACATTTTTGGATTTGAAACTTGTGATTCCACTAGTTTATTTGGATCGCATGTACTATGAGAAACTGAATTCTGCATTACTAATTAAAATGACTATTAGGCTATGCATAGGTGCAGTTATTATTTTCTAAGGATTCCAGAAGAATTTCCTAGATGCCATGCCAGCAAATTAAACTGCTAAAACTTTTTTATTTGTGTGGCATGATGAAAGATATGCCTTAAGACACGTTATACTGTCTGACAAATTGCATTTCTAAACAGTATTTCATATAGGTTCTGTCTCTTTAAAAATGCAGTCTCCTCTATTTGCCCTATTAATTGTTGATATGTTGCCATCCACGAGACAAAAATTAGAGCTGTAATTAAATAATCATGTGATGCTCCTTAGTGCCAGTGAGAGCAAACTCATTTTTCCAGGCCCTGATGGTCACTGATTATTGTATTACTACTGGCTTGCTTTATTTTTTTTTAATGGCTCTATATTGCTGGGTTACCTAACCACTGCCCTTCTTTTCAAAATTAAAGGAATTGAAGAACATTAAGTCACTTAATTGGCCAGTGGTCTACAGGGACACAAAGTAGTCATACCTTCTCTGCTTTTTGGTCACTCAATTGGTTCTACTGGGAGAGCTACATCAGTGGTGTGGTTGCGTGCCATTTAATTTACACTGGTGTTTTGGCTGGGATGGAGGCATATAGGGAATGCCAGGAGAATTACAAAAGGAGCAGGGTATTAAAATTCAGAAATGATTAAAATTGAAATAAAAGGATGCTGCTTCTTTGCCAGTACTCTGGCAGTCATAATGACACATAGAGATTAGTTTCCACCTTCATCTTTTCCTTCTTTCTCATTTCCTCTTGTTTATTGTTGACACATTTTCCTTATGTCTCTGCTTCTCAGCGCTTTTTTTCACTGTTACATATTCCTACTTTTTCTCTTTCCTTAAGCATGGAGAAGCTTACTTAACCTTATTATAACAATAACAGAATAGGTTATTAATATTTAATATGCACATGATTAAAATTTCTCTCTTAAACATAGGTCAGCTCTATTATTAACTGACATGTTATTTTTCATTAAAAAATTTTTATTCTGCCCTTACGGTTTCTCAAACACCCTTTACTTTGGTGGTGATTTAACACATAATGTTTAGAAAACTGTGTTAGGCTAGTGAAAAAAAAGAACTTACCAGTCATGGATAATCAATTATGCATGAATTCAGATATAACAGATGGAAACTGGTGAGTTAAAGTTTCTCTTTAGCTTCATGATTTTTTTGTTTTGTTTTTGTGACACCTGTCTCTTATGTATAGATAAACATCTAACATAGCATACTGCTTTTCATGCATCTTTGTGTTTTTTTTCTTTTGGGGGGTTGTTTTTTTGTTGTTGTTGTTGTTGTTGTTTCTTTTTGTTTCTGTTAGTGTGGCATAAACTCATTTTCCCCTGTTTCTAACTTACTATTTTTAATTTGTTTGTCTGTTGGCATTTCTATACCGCCTTACTTTTCTAGGGCCAAATTATCCTGTGATGATAGCACTTAAACTTCTCATAAACTACACAGCGTCATTTAACCTTAAAATTGTGTCAGCGTGATATTTTAAATTGTATGAGTTCACTTCTGCCTTCAGCTGCTCATGGCCTATAGTGTTACGACATGAAAGCAACAGAGTAGACTATGGCTGTGCATATGTATTCATATATGCATATGCACACATTCTTGTGATTGTGATACTTATACAGGCGTTCCCTCCGAAGGCATTAATTAAATTTCTTTCAATCCTTTGACAATGAAACAGATTGCTTTACTGCTTTTTATTAAAAACTTCAGTATGGACTGGGCATACAATTTCTTTTGGTCATGGAAAGATTTTCACAGGCCTAAATCAAGCAAAAGACAATAACCCTTCGCTACGTGCCCACAGCAACAACCAACTGGTATTATGTAAAAGAAAAGCTACATATAATTTTTTCTCTCTCTCTCTCTCTCTTTTTTTTTTTTTTTTTTTTTTACATAGAACATTCTAAAAGAGCTTGATGCATGTGCTTGGACGTGAGTTGACAGTTTTTTTGTGTAGTTCCTTCCTGGTGGCTTACTGGGGGATTCTTGTATTCGAAAGTGTCGTGTGTTTCAGAAACACAGGGATAAGGTGATTTGAACATGCTTTTTCTGTGACTGCAAAAATTTGGAGCATTTCTTCACCTGGCTCCACCCACATTTGAAGCATTTTTGGACGTGGTGCAGGGAGCTTTTCCATCTGTGAAAGAAAAATGATTTGATAGAGAATGCACCCCATATTTTTCATGAATAGAAAAATTCAAAATTTCTTGTGAGCATGTTACCTACATTTTTGAAGGGAAAATTGTACTATGGGAAGGAGTTTGTAATATAGCCTGCCAGGAATGAATGATATTGAAAAGAGTTCCTTAGAAAATGAACATGGACATTTTTGGACAATGTGAAAATAATTGATTTCACATGTTATTTCGCCTGTCACAGGTGCACATGAACCTTCATGTGCATGCCTCATCTTCCCCACATGCTTCTTCCTCAGCTGTTCTTATATCAGCATCAAATACAAACTTTCCTCCCAAATGTTTATATGTAGTTCGGGAAATATATATGTATATATTTACGCTCGGGCATTTTGTTCTAGTACTAGAATGAGTATAAATGAACTGGCATGAATATTAACCTCATTTTGCCCTAAAAATGTCATATTCTAGTGGGTTCCCAACTGCTCTTACCCATGTCAGCCTGTTTCCATTGTAGCTGATAGGCAGGAAATCTAGAAATGTAGTTATTTTAGCAAAGAAATGCATTAAATACTGGAGCGTGCTTTTGCTACAGTTTTGATTTTTTATTTTTTTTAAATCAGGACAAATATTTTGAACAAGTTACTTGGAGTAACATTTTGAAGTGACTTGGTTTTGCCTTCTGTTGTTTGCGCTTAAACTAAACATACACTGACACATGTATAGATGACCTTTATCTCAGTGACACTGCATATGATAAACGTTTTTTGTTTTAGCACCCAGATATTAACATGTACCTTGTTCCTTAAAAGAACTGTGAACATTAACAGCTAATTGTTCCTGAAAAGAACTGTGAAAAACTCATTCATTTTATCTTCGTTATTGTGGAATCTTCTGAGTTTGAGATTGGCACAAGTCCTAGAAGAAAAAGTGAATTCGGCCAAAACCACCAACTTTCAATTTGTTTTACACCAAAACCACACATTTTGCATGTATTTTATGTACAATGAATATTGACTCCTGTCAAGTTTGGCCGTAATTAGATGCACAGTTTTACTTAAAAGGTTTTGAACTTTAGAAAAAGTCTAGAAGAACCTGGGCAGAGTTCTGAGTTAACAATGAAACTGGAAACAGGACATTTCATGTGGTTTTGGGTTTCATAATGAAAGTTTGACATAGTTCAAGTCATCAATCAGTTCTAACCATTTCCTTAGACTTCAACTCTTCCATATTTTCAATTTTTATCAGTAGATTTTATTTACGCTCTCAGGTCAAAGAAAAAGATGATAGTTTGTCCTGGTGGCGAAGTGTTCCAGTGTAACGAATCAGTGCTGTTTGAGCTCACAGAAAGCACCTGAATTCAAGTTAATAATGCTTGAATAGTCCTTCTGCAGCGCTAACCGCAATGGTTCAGATTTTCTACCATACCATGCAGTTTTGCTTGGGCTGTGTGAAATTCATCCTCACTCAGAAGTGTTGGATTAAACTTCTGTATGCCTAAAAGCATTTTTTTTTTTTTTTGACTGGGAAAGAAACACAGAGGTTGGAGGTGATGGAAGAGGAGTCAGGAAAGGAAAGAAAAGCTGAATCAGTGAACAACACCGCAAAACGCTTTAGAGATAATTTGGTGTAACATTGCTTTTAACAAGCAAAACTAACTGAAACTCTACTAGTTTATATGTCTGGGGATCACTCTTTACATAGTATTAAATTAATAGAGCTTCTGTTCAGGCACATCCCTAAAATAACTGCTTATCAACCAACTCTTCGTCCAGGTAACAATTATATGACCATCTCTTTCCTATGAGTTACCTAGCACTGTGATGATCAGGGTTTTAACAGGAACTATTCTCTTTTCTTATTCTCTTATCTTGTATTAAATATGTTCACATGATAGGCCTGAAAATTATACTTCTTTGGAGAAAGTTGGGAAATCAATAACCTGCAAAACACGCATTTATAACATAGGTAACTTGGCTGATCCTAAGATGCTGGCTTTCCTCCTTTCTTCCAGCTGCCTAATTGCATTAAAACTATTATATAAAATTCTATTGCCTTTTTTTGCTTGTTGTTTTTTGTGGAAGTAGTTGGCTGTAGCTGCCACATGGAAGTTACAAGCGTGACTCATCAAGGATCTAGTCTACTGTTATGGATAGAAAAGGATATAGTCTACAAAATATATATATATATTTTTTTAAGTTGAAGCTTATTATTTGAAGTAGTTCTGAAATCCATAGTCATAAAAATATTGGCTTATATTAAATACCACGTAGTTAGTATTTGTGGAAGTTGCAATGCTAATAATATGCTTAGGGAATGAACTCAGTTTGTCCGCAGAACAGGTAGAGATTGGGCAACTACAGAGTAAGAATTATGTGATTAAGCTATTAATATTCATTAATGAATGATTAATGCTGCGATCTTTTATGGGAATGTGGACACCTGTCTATTGCAGTTTCAACCAGCTAGGATTCCTCGTGGCAGGCCGAGGTGAAAGACTTTCTGTTCTCATTAGCAGTCATGTTCACCCTTCACTTCCTCCACCACGCCAAACAGTTTTATTGGCTTTTTTTTCTGTTATCTTCTTCCAGTAATTTGCCTCTTCATGACTTGTTTGGCAGCAAGGGGCAAACCTAAATGACTGTTGGGACCACATCAGCAAATGTATGTATTTACTTCAGTTATACCTTCATCCTAGTCAAAATACATGTAGAGCTATGAAAGGTGCTTATGCAAAATGGTGCAGTAGTTTGACTAAAAGTAATTTGTTTTATCCCAAACCACATTTTGCATATTCCTATTCAATTCTATTTTTAAAAGAAAATTCCATGATTGAAATACACTGCAGAAAATGTTTGTGGGAGTAAACGAGCCTCGTCACATAGGCAATCAATAGGGAGATGTCTGTTTGTATATGATTTTACATATCTGCAAGCAAGCGGAGACATCCAACTACAAAATACTGCACCATGGGACACTGTGTAGATATCTGATACTTTCCAAGGGATCTGGGGTCCGTAAACTAATGAGTGCTCTACATGTAGCCATATATGTAGGGTTTTCACCTCTGGCGAATATGGTAAGGATAATTTACTTCACTTAATAAGCAATTAAGTGCAGTTCAATACAGCTGACTCCTGTAAGTTAAATATCCATTTTACGTAACTGTTTCAGGACACTGTATGTGAGAGAACACAAACGAGCAGAAATTGCTCATGCAAAATGTGAGAGGGGACGACAGCTTGTGTGCGATGCCTTTCAGTGCTATGAATTTCATTTCATAGCACTTTTGCTTTTTGACAGGCATACTATCCAGGCTGGGGCAGGTTGCAGTCAAAAAAAATCTAGGTTGGTATGTAACTTTGGCACTCAGCGTGGGGGATGTCGGTGAATGCAGCGATCCCCATCGGTGTGCATCGAGAGCTTGGGGCGCGTGAAAGTTGCGACTGCCGCAGCCAGGTCGGCTGCGGGTTGTGCATGGTTGGGCACCTGCAGTTGTTCAGGGCAAAACGGAGGGGAAGGCAGTCAGCAGAGACTGAGAAGCACCTTCAGTTGGAGGTGCAACGCTTGTAGGGCTTCGGGACTGAGTCCACACCACAGTGGCGACTGTGCTGGGGCTTGCACAGATGGCTATGGGAAAGGACAGTAGGATGTACAGGCACTATTTCCCCCTAACGCTTCTGTGTACCCCATGCAGAAATTAGGCACAAACTGCCAGGGAGCCATCCAGCTTTTGGCCATAGATGTTTCCCTTCAGAAAGTCAGGCACTGGTATTTTCATTGCCTTGCGGTCCAGCAGTTACCGCTAGCCGTAGATGGCCCCTCACAGCGCGGAAAATACTGCTCAAATTCTGAGTAAAGCGAATTTCCTGACAGTCCCGCTGCTGCGCGGCTTCTCTGCATCACCTCCAGCACGGGCGGGAGCTGACGAGTTACCCAAATGGCTGCAGAGTTGTCAGAAATACATATTTACAAAACCCAATCAGCCTGATCTCCCCAAAGAAATCTGATAAAAGAGAATACACAGCCATGCTGGTTTTACTCTGCTGCCAGGTCATTTCTGTTTGTGTTGCACAAGAGCCAAGCCTCAAGATTTGGGCCCATATTTCCTAATTTATTTTGAACAAGAAAAGATTGGAATGGAGACCTTAGAAGGCACCGAGGCAGCATGCCACACTGGAGAATTTGTTTTGTTTTGCAGCCACTGAGACCGCTGCTCGAGAGTTAATTCATGGTGGGGGTGAAGAAACACAGTCCAACTTTACAACTATTTGTCTTATTTCAATGTAACCTAGCACAAAATGCATTTATATATAAAAAAATACAGTGCAACAACTTTATTAAGGATTAATAAGCTTTATTAAGCATATATTTGTTTGCTGAATGTTGACTAGAAGCTATGAAAAATGTGATGTTACTCTTGCTGCATGGTTAAATGATTGCCTGCATATGTATCCATGACAATATCTATTCATCTTCTGTTCTTTATATATGTTTTTATTATAAATATCTTTCTTCTAGTGGAACATTTTAATATCAAAGTTGACACAGTGAAGTGCAAATTGGAATAGGTCAAATGAAAATCAGATTATCTGTATCTTGAATTCATTCCAAGTAGTTGCGTATTGATAAGAGAAATCTGCTGCCTATATGCCAAGACGCAGCAGCCCTCAGTTACCCGTGCTTTCTAGTTACAGCACAGGTTCCACGCTCCACCTCCCAAGTCTGCAGTAAATACTTTACCAGACATAGGTGATACACAGAAATTAAATTAATCTGTGTTGCAGGGAGTTTGTAGGGCTTAGTACATATATGCAGCTTCAAGAAGACAGTGATTTTCCGTAATCATTTATCTCAAGCATAGGAAGCATATGCATGATTATATAATTAACAGAATATTTGTTTGTCAGTGTTTGGTTAGTGTGCATAATAATATCATTATTAGGCCTTCTGTGCTCCTGTATTATCAGATTGTTATCTCCCTGCTCCTTTAATTCTCTGTCTCTGCTTTTTAGATTAATCACTTTGTTTTACTCTGAACATTTTAAGGGTTTTTTGACCATGAAGGGAATGGTTTGTGACACCAAAGCAGAAGTTATTTTAGAACAGATTGTAATCTTTTTGTTTTCTTGGTGGTTGTTATTGTCATATCTGGTAATCATTCTTATAAAGTGGTGTTTTAGTCCCGAATCTTGTTCCAAATCATATTTTTAAATATCAGATCTATTCTAACCAGCTCTGCATCCCTCAAATTATCTTCACTGCATCCCTCAAATTATCTTCCTTTTTCTCCATCGCACTGCAGGAAGCGTGCTGCCAGCTGAAACTCCCTCATCTTTCATGTTTTTCTTCTTTAGGGGTCAGTCTTGCTAGCTACTAAAGTTTACTGCAACAGACTTTCCTGGAAAAGATGAAAACTGATACAATATTGATATTTTCCATTGCGCTCATGAAGTTTAAATTCAACTAGTAAATACCGTCTTTCCTCCAACGGTTCAAATGTATTGGGAAATAATTCTTTTTTCTTTTTCTTTCTTTCTTTTTCTTTCTTTCTTTCTTTCTTTCTTTCTTTCTTTCTTTCTTTCTTTCTTTCTTTCTTTCTTTCTTTCTTTCTTTCTTTCTTTCTTTCTTTCTTTCTTTCTTTCTGTCTCTTCCCCTCTCTCTCTCTCTTTCTTTCTTCCTCTTATTTTTTTGGAGGGACTGAATAATATTCAATCAATCGTCTTGGAAAAAGATGGGTTTCTAAATAAACAACCCGCAAGACAGTTATCCCTTGATCATATGTTATGGAAGATGTCATCTACATTTTCCCTTGTTTTTCTTTGTGAAATGTGTTTCTTGTTTTTTCCCCTTTTAAGCACTCTCAGTAACAATCTTAGTAACCTTTTTCAGGACATGCAACATCTGTACAACTTTTCATGTTTCCTATGTATTCCACCTCCACTTGCCCTGCTCTGAATAATAGCATTATGTAACACTGTACTCATGTTCAAGCATTGCATTTCTTTGCTTCTGAGATTATAATCTATTTTGTGTGTTGCTGAATATGATAAATATTTCATGTATTTCACCCTATTACCATTTTCTTTTTCTTTTTTTTTTTTTCTGTATGCTGTTTGTGCTTACTTGGGTGAATGTCAGCTTGCTTCTTTACCCGGTCCTGATGCATTCCTCTTGTTTTATAGTAGTACGTGTAGCGATAATTCTGCTCTTCATAGATTTATTGATTTGCCTTCCCTTTGCTCAGAGCCCATGCTACTTTGCGTACTCTACAACTGTTATCAGTCTCCCCGCTTGCCTACTTTTGCTGCTGCGTCAAGTTTGTATGTGCAGGTCGCTAATTTTTTTTAAGTTGCTCCCCTAACTATTTGGGTTTTATACCCGCCTGCGCAGCAGTTCACGTTTCTCTGGTTGGTGATGCAACGCCCCTTGTTAGACACAGCGCCTTCAAACACCATGCCCTTTATCAATAAAGAACTTTAATTTTTCTCTTATCTCGCAGCCTGTACAAACTTGTTGCGTTCAAGTTCGGCTAGTTGGGTTACTTTTTTTTTTTTTTTTCTCTCGTGTTGTTGTTGTTTTTCCGAGTGCATTGTGGGAAGAAGTTACGGCTGGCTGCCGGTTATTTCTGCTGTCAGCGCGCTGCCACCTTCCAGCCCTCGCCTTGCGCTGGTGGCTGCGGGGACCCCCCTGCCCCGGCCCGGGCCCGCCGCGGCCTGGCTCAGCCCCCTCCAAAACCCAGCACCGGGGATGACCCCTCCCGGGACGGGGCTCGGTGGGGGACTTCTCCCAGCCTTTTAGGAGAGCCGGGGGGTGAAGAGGGGAGGGAAGGGCATGGGGAGGGGGGGGTAGCAGAAGTTTGCTCCGCTCCCCCTGTCCCCGCGGCCCCCCCCCCCGTCGCCGTGCACCTGCCCGCGCAGGCTCCGCGGGGCGGGGCGGGGGCTCCGCGCCGTGCCCACGCCGGCAGGATATTGTTCGGCCTTCATCCCCGCCCCTCCTCCTCCTCCTCCTCTTCTTCCTCCAGCACCCCCCCCATACACACACACCGCCGCAGGCCCCCATCTGCCGCCTGCGGGGGGGGGGGGGGGGGCAGCTTGCGGCGGTGTCTGCGCGGCTCAGCACGGCTCGGTTCGGCTCGGCCCGGCCCGGCTCGGCTCAGCACGGCGGGCATTGTGCGCGGCGCAGGCAGGGCCGCCTCACCCGCAGCCAGCTGGCTGCAAATTCGTGCGCGCCCGGAAGCCGCACGCCCTCTTCCCCCGGCCCCCCCCCTCCCCGAGCCACCCCCGCGCACCTCCCGGAGCCCCCCCCGGCCCCCCCCGGCCCGGCCCGGCGCCCCCCCTCGGTGCCACCACCTCTCCTCTCCCGGCCCCCCCCCCCCTCCAACCTCAGCTCCCCGGCCCTCCCCTCCCCCATGCCTCTCTCCTTCACCACCACCACCTCCTCCTCCTCCTCCTCTGCCACTTTCTCTCTCTCTCTCCCTCTCTCTCTCTCTCCCTCCCAGGACGCGTCGGATGATCCGGGGCCGCCGGGGAAGGGCTCCGGGCAGCAGCGGGGAGGCTGCGGGTTCCTCCTCCCCGTTTCGGGGCTGTATTATTATTAAAAAAAAAAAAAAAAAAAAAAAAGCGAGCCGGTGGCCTCGGTGTTATTTTGTATTAAAATGAGGAGGAGGAAGAAGAAGCAGCGGCAGCGGCGGCAGCGGCAGCGAGCGGTAGCGGAGAGGAGGCTCTGAGCAGGGGACGGCGGCGGCGGCAGCAGCAGGAGGAGGAGTAGTGATGAGTCAACTAATAATTTAATGGGGACAGAAACAGGGAGAGAGAGAGAGAGGGAGAGGGAGAGGAGGGGGGGGAGAGAGAGAGAGCAGAGCCAGGCAGCTCCGTCCGGGGACACACACACATACACACGCACACACAGACACAGAGCCGTGTAACATCCAGCAACAACCACCAAACCGGCCTAAATAGCAGCCCTCCTCAGCCAGCCAGGGGAAACGAGCATTAAAAAAAAAACAACAACAACAAAAAAAGGCAAAAAAGAGAGAGAGACCAAAAAAAAAAAAACAAACCCAAAGCCTACCATTATTATTCTTTTCCATTTTTTTTTTTTTTTGCTGGTTTGGTTTTTGTTGTTGTTGGCTTTTTGCAGCCTTTCTATTTTATATTTTTGCCCCCTTCTTGCGAGTAACTCTTCTTGGAGTTCCCAGATTTTTTTTTTTATTTTTTATTATTTTTTCCTTCGCAGAAAGAGAGCCAGGTTTTGATTTTGATTTTTTTATTTTTTATACAGAGGTTTTTGTGATTTTTTTTTTTTTAATTACAATTTCTCCCGGTTTTGGACTCGGAGGGGGAGTGAAACCTCGTCACTTTTTGTAGTGGTGGTGGTGTGCCTTGTTGTGTGTGTTTCCTTCCTCCCCTCTGTTCTTTTTCTCTCTCCCCTCCTCTCCTTGCTCCCTCTCCCCCCTCTCTCGCACAACAGCCCCCGGTAAATGAGAGGAGACAGGTCCTCTCTGCCTTTTTTTTTTTTTTTTTTTTTCCTCCCCGGACCGCAAAGGCGAGATTAAAAGTGGCATTTTAGTGCCTTTTCCTGCAATTTTTTTTTCTCTTTTTTTTTTTTTTTTTTTTATCTCCAGTAGCGATCTCTGGGGCTGAGGTTTCCGCAGAAAGTTTGGGGGCTGTTACGGTGTGTATTTTGGCGGAGGGGGAGGGGAGCGGGTTCCTTCTGTGTGTGCTGCTCCTCTGGGTGCCTATTGGAGAATAATAGTGTAAGTGACAACCTAGAAGTAGACTTTCTGCTCTTCACACTGGATAGAAAAGCTGCCTTTTTTTTTTTTTTCTGCTTTGATTTTTTTTTTTAATCACCCCCCTTTCTCACTTGCTCCTGTACGCATTGGTTTTATTTTTGAAAGGATAGCTAGACTTAAGTCACCCTCCACCTCAATTTAAACCTGGTACTTTATTTTTTTATTATTATTATTCTTAATTCCTCGTTTCGAGCGTTACACTTGTCTGATCAATTCGCTCTCCAGCTCCTTCTTCTGTTGCTAAACCTTGAAAACGGGCTCTCTCTAAAGATATTTACTATAGATATATATTTTTTTTTTTTGCCCATTGCCATTTTTTTTTTTTTTTGCTCATGGCTACTCCGTTTCTCGCTCTCTATTTTTGCCCCTCCCCGCCTAGAGGAAAATAGCAACAAGAAAACAAGGCAAATAAGCGAATATTAGGGGAAGTAGCCCTCAGGTCTGCTGCCCCCCCTGCTTCCCCCCCCCGCTCCCCCCCCAAAAGGGGGGACCTAGAGAACATCAGTCTTGAACTTCTTCCTCTTCAAGAGCTCGGGCTGCAAAGGAAACCTCCTTTGTTTTTGTTATTTATATGCTGTCAAGTTTTGAAGTGGTGAGTTTCGGGTCGGTTTTGCTAATTTCACTCCGAAAACTGCAGTGTTTCTGTTTCTAGATAAGTACTTTGCTTCTTTGTCTCTTTAAAAGGTCACAGCGAAAGCTTGGCCTGGATTGCCAGAGCCATATGGAACGGATAAGTGCGGAGCCTCTCGCAAATGTGATTATGGGGTTTTATGGGGGAGGGAGGGAAGAGGAGGGGAAACGACTGGGGAGGGGGCTGGTTCAGGAGGAGAGGGAGAAATAAGATAATAGCGGCGGGGCTCCTCCATCGCGACAAAAGGAGACGCGGCACCGGCTTCTCATTGAGAAATCGCGCGGTGGGGCCGTACGCGTTACGCTGGGAAACCGTGCCTCGAAATCGGGCTCTGCTCTGAACGGCTGTGCCGAGAACTTGTAGTTGTGAAAGATGCCGAAACGCGAAACCCGGGGAAACTCTTGGCCTGGAAGCGGAGGAGATAATAGTTCCTCCTCCCTGCAAACCCTCTCTCCCTGGGCAGGCCACGCTGGTTGTTGCTCATCACTATTCCAGGCTGAGGTTTCAGTGAACTTTAGCCTTGGGCATGGAGTTTAAATGAGTAAATTAGGTGTTTTATGTGCATGTAATTTTGCTTTGTAACATAAAGCTTTTTACAAGATGACTAAGCGGGGAGAGGATGCCGATGGGTGGGTATTCTAAGGCCAAGCGAAAATGACCCATTTGGTGTTTTGGTTGTAGTCAGGGTATTAACTGAGCTGCGATCTATCACTTTTATGCACTGTACATGATGTAGTGCCATTCTGACTCATGATGACTAGATACTTTTTGTAGCAAAGAGCCTTGGTGCATTAGAGTGCTTCCGAAGTTGCCAAAAGTGGCGAGGATTTTCTCGTTCAAGGCGTCTTTATTATTATTTAATACCCCTTCCCTTTATATTTCATTTTTAATCCCCTTATTCTTGAGAGAGGGCAGCCTCAGAAAAGCAGCCCTATAGCACGTTAGCATCGTCAGAAACATCGGAAGATGTTAACGGTTTGAGACTGTAATTCTTTCCTTAGACTACAGTTAACACAGTAAAAGAAAAAAAAATACTCTCTTCAGAAAGTGGCTAAAATAGGCATGTTTAGCGTTAATGAGAGACACGACCTAAAACAGATGGGATCAAGATGAATGGGAAACCTTAGCATGTCACCTTGCAGCATAGGGAAAAATAACGATTTTCTAAACTTTAGCTATTCGCTGGCATTCTTTAGGTTGCTCGTAAACATTCACATTAATACATTACCTCTTTCTTCACCATATCAGGAAAAACAGCGCAGTGTTCACTGCAGAAAAAAAATAGTTTACAGAATTGGCATATATACCAATGACATAGAATAGTATATTAAAAAAAATAAAATCCCAAGATGTTTAGACTTTAATAGCTTTGCTATGAATTGTGCAGAAAATGTGTTGAATTACTAGGCAACTGAAAGAAAGTAGCAATTATCAGATTCGCACCAGTCTTTCTAAATATGACTTCCCCAGTATTACTATTTGTGCTCGGTAATGTAAATACTAGTTCATAAATTAATGTCTAGCCACCTGTCCTTAGTGATTATCTTATATGCATAACATAATTGTGAGTGTAGTCACACCTTTTCTCCGTCAGAGAAAGGTAGGGTAAAATCCCTAACAATCATAACAGTATTGATGAATGAAATCATAACCAGAAAGATGTCTCTGTTCTCAGCAACTGATTGCCTTTCTACTTGGTAAAATTGTTTCTGACGAGTGACAAAAATCCTTGAAACTTACTCTGTTACGTTCTAGGCTTGGGGGATTTTTAATGATTTCAGTGGAATTGTTATTCGTGGACTGAGGTTTCAAAAGTTTATAAAAAGGGAAATATAAGCATGCTAACAAATACCTTTTCTTAATTTGCTATTGAAATTGCTTCCGTTTTTGGGTTTCATGTAGCTGTGCCAGTGTGTAACTTTGCTTTGCATCACCAAGGGATTCTTTATTTTTAAGGGTTTCAAATGTCTTGTCGAAATTGTGATTTTTTTTCAGCATTGTGTTTTGTGAGATGCTGATTTTCTTCCTTTTTTTTTTTATTTTTTTAAGAAAACAAACTACTCTTTAACGGTTAAGGCTTAACACCTTTAAATTTTCATATGCTTATCTTGAACTTTGCAAAAGTTGATAAACTTTCTGTATAAAATCAGTTGGGCAACTCAAAAGCAACCACCTCCCGCCACTGCTTTCTGAAGTTGAATGTTAAATTGTCAAACTCTCTTCTAATTTTTATTTTCAAGGTGTGGGGGGAAATTGTGAATGGCCAGTCTTCTACTTCACTAATAAATCTGTTGCTTCCTCAGCTAAAGTTTTAACAATCTCTCTATTGTTGTGCATCCATTTTTTATCAAGTAGATTGAGAACAGTTTCAGGAGAATCTTTTTCTTTCTGTCTCTGTCTGTCTCTCCCTCTTTCTCTTTCTCTCTTTAACACAATAAAAACACCCGGGTTTAATAACAGCCCCTTCTGTGAGATTTGTAACAATAGCTGTGTTGGAGCACATACCTTGACAAACATCATCATTTATAAGAGTCTTAGTACCTCTCAGATTTATAATAACTATGAAGATTTTTTTTTAAGGGGTACTCCAGTTGGCTTTTTAAAAAAATAATTCCATCAGATTATGATGCGATCCCTCTGTAAACTGGGGTATGGGGTCATTTTTGGAGAATAAGTTTGTATCTTTTAAAAAAGGCATCTTCTCCTAGTTAAAATAGTTACTTGTTCTTCTTTATGAGCTTACGATACATATATATCTCTGTACATGTGCAGGCTGTGTACGTATACATATGCGCACACGTGTACAACATATATATTTTTTTTTTGAATCATGGCAGGTGATCTTTAGAGGCGGGACTGAGTATGGATCATTTGAACGAGGCAACTCAGGGGAAAGAACATTCAGAAATGTCTAACAATGTAAGCGATCCGAAGGGTCCACCAGCCAAAATTGCGCGCTTGGAACAGAATGGGAGCCCATTAGGAAGAGGAAGACTTGGAAGTACAGGAGCTAAAATGCAAGGAGTGCCTTTAAAACACTCTGGACACCTGATGAAAACTAATATTAGAAAAGGTAACACTTTTGTTAATTCTGCATTTGAGAAATATGAATTATAATATGGGGGGGGGGGGAGAAGCATACTTTTGCAGACTCTACTTCATTTATATTTCAGGATTAAATCTCCATTCTAAAATACTGTATATTCCCAACTCTGATATAAATCACATTTGGGAAATGTAAGCTTCATGCTTGGGTGGAGCATCTTGCTTTACAGGGTGGAGTCTGATTTTTGTTAAGGTAAAGGCTAGCTGCCCTGATTAAAGCAAATTCCTACATTGAAATAGAAGTAATGTAATGCATTAATTCTTTGAGAAAGCGTTGGTCTCAGAAACGCAAAAACATGTAAGAGTAAATACCGAACCCCTGAAACAAATTCTCGCCTTTCCTCTTAATGATGGTCCAAGCTTGGAAGGGCAGCACTATTTCCATAACAGTTGCAAGTTGGTTGAAAGGAGAGTGTATAAATCTTTAGGTATCACATTGGAAAAGTCATTTATGATGTCAATCTTCGCAGTTTATTTTCTTAAGTACAATTCATTATTGAACAATGAACAACTTGGGTGTCATATTTTTCAGTGGCTGGTTTGCTGTAATTAGACATTTACACAAGGAAAAGGCACATTTAGAATCACTGATGTTTGTATATGGATGGCTTTTGTTTGCATTAAAAATACTTTCAATGGACAATAATCTATAAATTTTACATACCATAATATAGAAGCTTTTTTTTACCATGTTCTGCAGGCTTGCTAATTTAAATCAAAAGATGTTGTATGTAATTTGGCATTTGTATTAAAACAGCCTCTACTTTTCTCAGTATAATCAGTATATGTTTGTAATCCGGATTTTTCTTGCATTTGCTAAGCAAAGTGCAAAATGCAACCAAGACTATTAAACGCACAAAGTTAGAAGGCAGAGGAATTTCATTGTGTCTGATGCATAACATTTATCGTACAATCATTTATTTTTTCCTCGGTTTGGCGAAAACAAAGAATATATTGATCCTGAAATGAACAGACACAGCAGTCCGTATTGTTAGATCTTTATCTATTAAAAATGGAAAAACAGCACTTCAGCAAATTCTTTGGCCTCTGCTCATGATTACCCTATTTATTGATTGTTTGCCAAGAATGTATGCATCTTAAGAAAGCCAGGGTAAGAGCATTAAAAATATAATTTATTACGGCTTTTCAAGCAGAGTGCATTAATATTGTACAGTGAAGCAGTGGGGCTATATAAAAAGGACTTTCTGACGCCTGCAAACATATAAGTTCCATAAAATCCTAAATAGGAGATTTCAGCTGTCTCTGGTATTATGTGATATTTGCACAGCAAACTTTAATGCCAGGACAGTTTTAGACAAGGATTCTACAGACTTCACTGCTCCTTATGGCAGACGTGCTGTTTACACAGACTCGTAAACCTTCAGCAAAAGCTCTAACACTGCCTTCAGGTTTAAATCATGCTGTATTTTTAGCAGCGAGCGCTGACCAGTGCTCTCCCCTTTAATACTAGAAGGTTATGGAGTTGCTGCACTTGGAGGTCTTGCCAAGCACTAGCAGGAGAGATCAGCCAGCTGAGGTTGTGCTCTCCTGTACAACATTTTTCACATTAACAGAAGGACACTAGTGACAGTTTGCTAAAAGATTTAGTAGCTTGATTTGTAGTCAGATGATACCTGTGTCACAGTACCAGGATCCACCTTTGATAAGCTACGCTGGACATCAAAATTTGGCCAGGAGCGTCTCCTGTTTTGTTTAAAGTACTACATTTTTCAGAATGTTGTAACTCCTGAGACCGCATACCTCTCAAAAACTGTGCTGACATGCAATGCAGTACCTGTGCATTGCTAGTTTTGTGTCTGATCATAACCTGATTTGTAGGAACTGATAAGGAAAAAGACAAATCTGCCTTGGCTGTTTTTGAGTGTATATGCAGTGTTTGCTAAAATGAAGCTTTGTTTACATTTCATCTTCAGGTATTAGCAGTGAAACCACTTAAGAATTTTGAGCTCTTTCTTTCAGTCAGATGGTAGTAGGTGAAACATCAATTGTAAGAGTGTGAAAGGAAGGGGGGGGGGGGGGGGAAACAGCCAAAACCTTTCTGCAGATGAAGTGTGTGTGTGTGTGTGTGTGTTGGAAAGCTCTTCACAGCTTAATTAAAACCAATGAAGAAATCACCAGTTTGCACGTACTGCTTTTGCTTTGGTCTTCTCTCCCTTCCTGACCAGTCTCGCTGAGATTTAAAAAACAAGACACAAACACACATACATACACACACACACACAAAGAAAAAAAAAAAAAAAAGCTCCTTCCTGCACTACATAAATATTGGCAAGCTTTTAGTCTTGTCTTTCATGCTGAGCCTATTGGGCAAACTGGAGTGAGTTTGTGAGCTTTTCCAAGCGAGCCTGAAGGGGTTTGTTTGCCAGAGATTGACTCTCTGGTGAACAGATGTAGTTTAAATATACAAGCTTAAAAGGTATCTTTTTTACCGTGATTTCTTGCTAGATGTTACGGTACAAGTCAGCGGACGTGATCTTAAAGCATTTCTGTTGTCAACAGTAAATCTTCCTTTTCAGCTGCAGGATGCCTTGTGCACCGGAGCAGGTTAGGAGGCTCTGTCAGTCTAGAGGGCAGTGGTTATAGAGGCATTAACATTGTAGGACTAATTGGAGTTCCTGGGTGCCCTGTTAAAATAACCCTTGTCATCATTTATGCTAAAGATGATACCCCTCTGGCAGGCTGCCATAAGGCGGTTCAGTACATCTGCTTTTAACCCTTTGGCTTTCTGTCGCCGGGAGATCCTAACCTGGGACAGGGCCGGGGCGGAAGGCCACGGGGCGAGGTGCCTCTGGCAGGCCGGGAGGGGTTCTCTCAGCGTCTGGAGACCCGGCTGCTGGCGGGGATGATTTCCCCAAAAAAGCCTGGGTTGTTCGTTAATTTTCCTGTCTGCTGTCAAAAAGGAATTAAAGGAATAAAATAAAATCCAAAAGGAAGGGAAAGGGGTGGTTTGCTCAATATTCTGTATGGCAGGGGGAAGGGTCTGTCGTGAAATGCTACAAAACTAGAAATTAGTAATCAGTTTCAGGCATACCGAAATAGCAGTGAACACCAGGAATGTTGAATGCAAGCGCATGAGGCAACAACAAGAAAGCCCAGGCTGCAGGTACACTACTCAAAACTGAATTGAAATCACGGTTTGTTTCTTAAAGATGTGAGTGAAAGCAGTGCTCAAGTGCACTCAATGAATGAGGCATGAATTAGTGTTAACTTTTGCCTTGTTTCCTCGTGTGCCCTTTTCAGAGCAAATGTATAACACGCGAGGTGATTTGTTGTTGATGCTGAAGGTAATGAAATATTTTTGGCAGAACTGAGAAAGTTTTAGTGTTAACGAACAAAATTATGTGGCTGGTACTAAAATGGCATACACTGAAGACATCTGCAGTGTGTATTTAGGTTCTCGTGCTGCCTGCTACTCACAACAAATCAGGCAGGACAGAGAGAATCAACTTCTCTTCAGTCAACCTTGTGATTTCTATAGCAGGTAATTCTTTCATCTGTACCCCATCAAGGAAGGTAAATTTGCATTTCTGCTTTTCATAGAGCGGGGTGTTTTGCAGAACTTTCTCTTTTTCGGGGAGGGCGAGGGGAAAGGACTCGGGGAATATGTTTATCAAATATTTGTGATGATTCCTGATGCCTCGTCTGCCTGTTCATACAGGTTTTATTTACATAATGCTTTGTAGACCCACCTACTCTACTATAACTCCAGTTTAATACGTGAAATTTATTATTTTATTTTTTTAACAGGAAGTATGCTTCCAGTTTTCTGTGTAGTGGAACATTATGAAAATGCCATTGAGTATGATTCTAAGGAGGAGCATGCAGAATTTGTGCTGGTGAGGAAGGACATGCTTTTCAACCAACTGATTGAAATGGCATTGCTATCACTCGGATATTCTCACAGCTCTGCTGCCCAAGCAAAAGGTAAATAATGTTAGGAAATTGTACAATGAATTGTGCTTGTTTGGGGGGTCCTGAGGGAGGGGCAGGATTTCTTTCAGGAATGAGATGCAGGTTTCACTTCTTAAACTTCTTGCAGATTCTGTCTCTGTTGTTGCTTTTTTTTCTTAATGTATTTTTGTTTAGTTAGCTCACGTTTTGTTCATGTGGAATGTTGAGGTAGACACTTTTTTCTTTATTTTTTTTTTAAGAAAAAAAGACTTCAACTGAATCATTAGTATGCTTATTGACCTTAATAATCTGCTCCACTGAGGATCCACAAGGAAGTGTAAAGCATATTTGAGCAGATGGACTGTTGAGAGTCAACTTGCATTTATGACTGAATATCCAGCTCTGTTTCTTTTATTTTGTTCCTGATGATTTTATAGACTGCAAAGTATTTTTTTTAACTCAGTCCTTGCATTGCAAAATCCTTTATAATTTGTTAAGAAGGGTAACTACTGTATTATGTCCTATTGAATTAATCATAACTTGAGGAAAATATGCTTCTATGTGTATTAAAAAATCTCTACTGTAATGTATTTGTATAATTTCACAATACACATAAAGAATGCCCTTGGTGATGTGTGAGTAGGTGTTCTGTTGTTTTTTTGGTTGTTTGTCTGTTTGTTTGTATGTTGGTTTTTTTTTGGGGGGGGGGGCTGTCTGTTGTTTTATAGTGTCAGATTTAAGAAGCTAGAAACAAAAGTGCCAATCCTGTTAAAATTGGTTATTTTTTTTTGCCCCTAGGAATTAACAGGTACATTAATTTTTTTGGTTTTGTCCTCCTTGCCCTCCTTCCTCTTCCAAAAAAAGAAAAAAAAAAGAATATCTATATATATATATATGTATATACCCCACAGGGCTTATCCAGGTTGGGAAGTGGAATCCAGTTCCACTCTCCTATGTGACAGATGCCCCTGATGCTACAGTAGCAGACATGCTGCAAGATGTGTATCATGTGGTCACACTGAAAATCCAGTTACACAGGTAAGTTGCATACCAGTTCTGGGAAGTGAACTGTTACTTGTCAGCTCTCATGGTTAATATTGCTTGTATTTAATTCCCGCTGTGCTGTGTGCTCAAAGTACAAAGGCTTATCTAAATTCCTTTTTAGTTACCCTAATTCTTCTTTAACTTACAGCATACTATTGCAGAAAACTTTTATAGCTCTGATACATAGATTTTCTTTGGATATCTCATTAAAACTATATTGCATTTTAGTCAATTAAATGATGCATTACAAGAAGGCATTTTACATAAAGTTTACTTAAGAGAAAAATATTTTTGCATATCATGAACAGTACCATCTGTGTGCATTTTGTAAAAGAATGACTTGCTCACACTTATTGTTGCTGTCTAGGTTCTTAAATTTCACGGTAACAAAAAAGAAAAAAAATGGTTAATATATTAATGCTTTTCATGATCAGTCGTGAGAAAGCATTACACCTTAAATTGTTTTACCAAGCGCATCAGAGCAGGAAGGTAGAAGTAACATGAAAAAATAGTCGCCACATGCAGCTGATGTATAATTCATGCATCAATACAGCAGATGTGTTGTATAAAGTAATTAACTAATCGGAACAATCAGGAGACCGAGAGCAATCTCCAGATGCATCTGCTTGATGCGCAAAATGAAATCTGTCTGTCTTAAAGGAATGTTCTGCAGCAGGATGCAATCTTGTAATAATCCCTTTTCTAATCTGTGTTTCAAATAGTTGCCCTAAACTAGAAGACTTGCCTCCTGAACAATGGTCTCACACAACAGTAAGAAATGCTCTGAAGGACTTACTGAAGGATATGAACCAGAGTTCATTGGCCAAGGAATGTCCCCTTTCACAGGTACTTAGCATAACATGTAATAAATAATAAAGCACTACAGGCAACACTGATGTGAGATTTGAGATTTCTACAGACTGCAGCAAGTAGTATCCGTGGAGTGAATCTGCCAAAAATGCAAATTCATTTGACCACTTCATGATCTTTATAAATATGCCTGATTCATTTTGAACATAGTCTTACAACATTTCCCATGGGGAGTTGTGAAAGGTTGTTTACACCACACTAAAATTGTCTCACAGCAAACTGGATTTTAACTGGTTTTTGTCTTCAGTCTTTGAACTGCTTTGATGTAACTACTTTTTTCAAGCACATGTGTTCAAGATGTTAAAAGGCTCTCTACTTACTGCTGTCAAAAGTACTATTGAATCTGAATGCTTGTTAGATAACCTGCAGTAGTTTTAAATGCTAATTCATAAAATGAGACAGTCCTTGGCATGCTATATGAGAGGGGAATAAAGAATAAAGCTCTTCGGATGATGTGTTGTTGTTGCAAACAACCAAAGGAAAATCAGCCATTTATTAGTTCTAATCAAAATATACCTAAACAAAAATGAAGTCTCAATTTATGCATTGCTAAATATTGAATTGATGGCTTCCTGAAGCCTTAGTCGTATTGTTCTTTTCTTTAATTATTTTGTCGAATTACTGGGAGGGAGCAACTTATTTTTCTATGCAGTACGGAGTCCACCGGTGGTGTGGTGGGAACTTCATATATATTGTTACATTTTAGATTTTAAATTGTATTTTGTTGTGGCACAGTGGAGACAGAAATTCAGTGTACAAATAAATGATGCTAATTGTGGTAGGGAGAGGAAAAAGGAAGTTAAGGAAGTTGAGATATTTTTATAGGAATTTTATTTCTCTTGCTCAGAATATTGGAGTCTTTGTCTCTGAAAGACTTCAGTTAATCTATAGAGAACTACTTGCATGCTCTCTCTCTCTGTCTTTCCAGTGGATATATTAGCAGTCTGTTTTACCATCACTTTTTTTCCCCCCATGGTTAGATTGTTTTCAGCGATGTGGCTTCAATATAGGAAGTTTTGAAGTGGAAATAATCAAAATTATCTTCACTGGTTGCAAACCATTCTAGTAATACGTCTGCAAAGTTATCTTGTGCGTACCTACTATAAAAGCATGTGAGCTTTTGCACTGCTGGCTTGTGGAGGCTGCGGATAATTTGGGATTATTCTCCATTTTAGTCTAACAGTGCTAGTTTTTACTTGATAGTGATGGAAAGCCAATAAATTGTATAAAGATGGAACATTTCATTTATAATTGGGATTAGTGTTTCACATAGCAACTTGTGTATATATGTAGATGATGAAGTGGCAAAAGAGGAAAACAGTTTTTAAAAGAAATACTTCATTGTATTCATTTTCCATAGTACTGGAGAAATTTCAGTAATTACTATTTTTAAAAGATTTTTTTAAAAACAGTACTGAATTTTTACATCATAATTTTGATGGACAAAAACCTTGCCTGATATCAGTCCTCAAAAACAGCTCCTGAGATTACCAAAACCCCAGATTACAGAACTCTTATTTGAGGCTTTGTTTGCTGTTTTTGCTGTTCTGCAATTATTTTTTTTTTGTAAAAGAATATATTTAAAGCCATGAGATTTTTTTTTCTGTTGTTTAAAGCATGCTAAGTACTTTTGTCATCTGTTTATCTTCACCGGTGCTGCAGTGGTTGGGTTGCTTGGGAATTTAAATAGCTTCTGCTTTTCTTTTTGTAGTCCATTTCTTTAAAGACCATATCACATTAAGATTAAAATGTGTATATTTAATCTTAACTTTTGGGAAAACAAGTGGTTGGTCAAGATCCCATCAGTTGGTCTAAATCTTCCTGCTTTCCTCCAGGAGCGAGAGGGAAGACATGTTGGTCTGACAGTGCCTTTTCAAGTGACTCAATTGATATGAATGCTTCCTGTATTTGCTGAAATAATAACTAATTGTATATTGCTCCTATGCAAAGGAGACTGATTTAAAGTGTCTGTGTTTTGTTAAATATATTCAAGTTTGTGAATTGCCCGCAATACTGTGCTGCCGTAACAGAGGTGAGAAGTAAGAGCAAAGCAGAAGGTGGAGGGCAGTTTTTCCTTAGAGGATTTGTCAAAATGCCAGCATTAGACCCTTGTGAGAGAAGAGCGGTGGTCTCTCCTCTTATGTACTTCCGTGGGCATAGGTAATGCCATATGAAGCGCTTCATCACAAATGCAAACTAATGCAGTGACACCATACCATAACTTATTAACACTGTTATGGATATAATTTATTAACCACAGAAAAATGACTCAAAGTGGAAACGAGATTAGTTATCGTTTTCTGTCACTGTCATTAGCAGTACTCTGTTTTGTGTAGGTACAGAGGATTTGTTAGAGAATATGTAAGCTGCTGTGCTGAATGCGTGGCATCTCTGAAGCCTAATTTAAGCATGGAAGGCTGAGAGTCATCATCTTCACTTAGAATTTACCTTTTTTTCTTATTTAACCTTGCATTTTGTATATTAGAAAATTGCTCTTATTTATGTAGAATACCGATATTCTGTGAACTGCAAAAATACGAAGCACGCTATTTCTCTCGTGCAAGTATATTTAATAGCTTGAAAATATATTAGCAGAGAAACTTTGAGATCCAGTTTGCATTAGAGTTTAGAAACAGCATCTTCTACTTCTGGGAGTTTTCTTTTTTCTCCCCCCCCCCCCCCCCCCCCTTTTGCCATTTTCTTTCTCATTTAAACTAAAACTTTGGGGAGTGTGGATCTGAAGTCTTCATGCCTTCCTCAGTACCACTACGACTCTTGCTCCTGTTAGGAGAGTTGAATACATGGTCTCTTTTGAAGTTACTGAAGCTGTCTCTCTCTACCTTCCGACAGCAAGGTTTACCACTTACTATAGGAACCCACGTCATAGGGACGTGAATTAGAGTCCTTGGGACACATTGGAGCAAACACACAGCTCTCAGTTGCCATAGAGTTGAAAGTATAGGTATCAAGATTTATTCTCAAAATTTGTTATTAAGAAGGCAAGGTAAAAGGGTGCTACAAATTTTGCATGGAAAAGCCAAACCTTTTCTGATTTGTGCTCTGCAGTGTATTTTCATGCTTTTCCTTGGGTTTGCAGATTTTATTGCTAGAGACTAGCAGCATATGCAGGTGCTGGGTGAAAGACTTCTTGTGTTTGATACGCACGACTCACTTCATTTCTGCTTCCTCTCCAGATCTCTTTTGATGGGGAAGGCAACTTGGAATTTAATCTAGGGCTCAATTCTGGGCCATCTTGTGCATTCCATTAAATTGTTACATCTCGCAAGTGGCTTAGATCTCATTTCTCTCCTGTTTTGGTTCTTCAGTCTCCAAAGAGTTGTAAAGAAATTGTTCTACCATCAATTCTTATTTCCAACCCCTTGCACTGAAGCTCTGCTCTACCTCAGGCTGTTGGGAGCTGCTCTAAAGTGATCAGTCAAGCAGGCCTGTTGCATTTACTTATTTAATGTTAATCATACCGTCTCTCTGCTCAGCATTAGTTCTAACATTTCATACTTCATTTTCACAATTTTGCTGTGTTTGGGGTTTTAGTGCTCAAGTTTCTTATTTCTTCTACAGTTAAAATAACTGAATTGCTACAGATCGTATCTATGCTGTCATTAATAATGAGGGTTTTTTTTGTTTTGTTTTGTCTCTTTCGAATTAGGCTGGAAGTTCATTTGATTCTGGAACAATCACACTGTTGGTGTGTTTATGAACTTTTAGATGTACCACTTGAGTTCCTGTTACCTTTTCCATGAGAGGGAGATAACAGGTTACCTACCAGACTAAGAGATTGTAGAGATTAATTAGTTTCTGGGCACAGCTTTGAAAATATGGCAATGATCAAATGACGTTGACTTTCTAACTAGTATTATCTCCCGTGAATTTTTTCTACAAAAAGATTTTCTGAATCATTGCTGTTACTATTCACAAACAGGCTTGGGTTTTTCACTTTAGTGTTTTTATTTGTTTTTTTTATCGAACAGCTGCAACAGCACTTGTGAAAGCAAGGAATACTTTCTCTTTCCCCACAGTATCCCGAAACATGAAGGAGGTCTTTTATTTATTAATTTATTTTCCTTCCTTTTTGCTCATCCTTTGAAACTGTCCATACCTAGCCTAACTCTCAGGACAACCAATAGCCAGTGCATTATAGATGAGAAATTCCAGGCTTGATGTATAGCAGAATCTCATGGTTGCATCTTTTTGATGTATTTTGTAGGAGACATGAAATATTTCCGTGGAATATATCCGAAGTCTGTGGTACTTATGGACATAGTAATTTATATGCATTCTATTACTATTTACATTTATTTTGAAGATCTTTGTGTGCCGTCCCTGTCCCCCTCTCTCCCCTTCCCAGAATATCTTTTACATAATTCTGCAGTTGATGATCGGGGACAAATACATGCTTGCATTCCATAAAACGTGTGCACCCACCAAACAAGTGCTGGTATGATACTGAAGTCTGAATGGCTCTGCACTTGTGATAAATATAGATGCCTTGACTGCATTTTGATCAAACTTCTGGTGCTATAGTGAATGATTTTCTGCATATGACATGGGCACAATATATATCACATACTTTGCTCTTTGTTCAAATATCCTGCCCTGAATTTGCATGCTGTTTTATGCAGATTTCATGCAGGTTTTATATGATCTGGCAGAGATGCCAGGAAGAAAGCTTGCTTGGAACCTAAGTGTTTCTCAGTTTACCTGATCTGAGTGTACCTGGCCATCATAGCAAACAAGCAGCGTAATAGCAATATAGAAATCCTCTCACATTTCCTGGCTGCTGTTCTGACAACCTGCACTCCCACCCCCATCGTGACCAAAAAAAAAAAAAAGTTGCAGTTGCTAAAATTAAAATTTCCAGACCTATAAATAACCAAGAAATGAGCTATTAAGAGTTGCCAAAATCCATACTTTTTATGAGCATTTCTGAATTCTTTCTTCACAAAACCGAAAGGTTATTTTCTGCCCTCCCCTTTTAATTTTACTTGCCTAGACCTGAGAGCAAGTTGTTGGGTTTCTTTTGCTGTTTGCGCTTCCCTTCTCTTTCCTCTCTTCCTCCCCTCTCCCCCTCCCACCCTCCCTCCCCCCCTAATTAATAAACTCAGTAAGGAATGCAGCTCCTTTTTCTACTTTAGATGTTACTGTGCTTTAGGTTTTGAAGATGTCATTAATTATTTCAGGGAAGTAAATCCTTGAGGGCCTGGGCTCAGGTCTTGGCAGGCAGGTCCCTTCCAACCCACCCCTAGTTGCTCAAGTGCATTCCCTCTGATGTCTCTTCAAGCTGACAAGGTATCGGGATTCTTAAAACATTTTCAATTAACTATTAAAATTTGTGCCCGTGATTTTTAGTCACCCAAGTAGGATGGGCATTTGGAGTGAAGTACTGAGCCTATAGCTGATGGGATGGGGCAGATGAAATAATAACATTGCGACAGAGGGGCTTCGATCCCAGAGCTGGCCTTGCATGGGGCTGCTGGAGCCTCTGTTTCAGCTCCTCCGCAAGACCCAGCCACAAGACTCAGTGTGGTGCTGGAGGCCCCTGGGCACTCCAGGTGAATCTTAGAGGTACACCGTATTTAAGGGTGTTCTCAGGATACTCAACTCTTGTGTGTAACCTTAAAAATATTTTGTCTTCTATCTGATACCCTTTATGTGCTGCTGGTTGACCTCACTAGTGTAGTATTTCTTTTGAGGACAGTGAGTTCAAAATTCAAATCACTTAATATTTTGATCATTGATTTATGTTCTTTAGATGCATTTAAACACTCTCAATATTAGAGTTATATCAATCTCAAACTGTTTTCTCTGGGCAGTAGCTACTATAGGAGAAAAGATGTAGATTTTTTTTTTCCTGCCTCTTCATTAGGTAAAATTATGAGGATGTCAAAGTCCCTTTCCACACCAATTATGGGGCCTGGACTTACTGTGTAGGGAGGGAGGCAGGAAGGAAAGGGAGCATACCTTGTTTCTCAAATAAGTGTAGTTTATGGCTTCAGAAGACTCTGTAACATGTCAACAAGTCCCTAAGTATCTATCTGTGCTGTCATGAGGTCGCGTGCTTCTGAAAAAGAGAAGTCCCATAGTGGGATGGTGCTAGTGTTGATTTCTTTTTTTTTCTTTCTTTCCTCCCTCCCTCCCTCCCCTTAATTCAGCTGTATGGAGGAATAAGCAGTTGTTTTCTGCGAAGCTTTCCTGTGAACAAAGTACAAAATTCATGTTTTTTTAGGGGAATAATATTTTTGTGACTGTCCTCCCCACTTTGTGTGTTAACCACTTGGTATTGTGTCTCAACAATTTTGAGAACTGTGTCATGTGAGGGATTATCTGTATCATATGACCTTTAAGTTTTAGGGAAGTGACAGAATAAAAACGGAACAAAGCACATTTTCTTCTGATGCATTTTCCTTCTAAAATGTGTATATGTTGTAGAACTGAACCCTACTCAGCTTCTTTTTTCACTGCCTCAGTGGTCCTGAGAATGGTATATAGAATAACTTGCATTTTAAATACTTGTTATAATGTTCTTTTTTTTAATTTTTCCATATATATAAAAACATGTTTGTTGTTGTTGTTATTTTTTCCCTTTTTACAGCTAGCTGGTAAAGAGTCAGACAAGTAATGCAGTGCTACAAAATTTTGTATTCATTCATTCATACTTCTTAATGCAGTTATGGCTGAGTGCGAACCCTATTTTTTTTTCTGTAACTTTATTAGAGGGTTAACAAGCCACTCCTCCACTGTTCTTTAAAGCAAGATTGCAAATAAGTCTTTTTCTTCTTCTTATTGGCAAATTGTTGGCTGCAGAGTACTGCACAAGTATAAACAACATGAGAGATCCTTTAACATAACATGAGAGAGCCTTTAGTCGCTTTGCTCCCTAGCTTTGGAGCTCATTGCCAATTGAAGTAAGGAAAGCTCTGGCTGTTGGGACTTTTAAATCTAGACTTAAAAGTTATTTGTTCTGTTTAGCATTTTTAAAATGATTCTATTAGGAATTGTATGTGCTTCAGTTTTAATTTTAACTCATAATGATTGTAAAGCACCCTGGGATGCTTGCATGAAGGGCGCTACAGAAATCCAAGATTGTATTGTACTGTGTTGTAATGTATTGTATTATTACATGGTGCTGGAGTTGGACCACGGACAATTCATATAGAAAGCATTTGAATACTTAGCTAAAGATAAGGAGAGTATGGATGGGGGGGGTGGGTACTGTCTCTTCTTGCTTCTTTTCCCCCTTTTCTCTGTCAGTTATTTTATTAAACTAAATTAACATGGCAGCTATTCCCTAAGAAATGCCAGTATAATTTACTGCTGCAAAGGGGCTCAAAATGTAAACCAGATGATAAACTAAAAATAAAAAAGTCCACATTAAGATTTAATTGCACTTCCCTTTCTATATTACGTTCTTATGTAAAATACATTACAAAACAGTACTTTCTTTATCACTTCCTTCACTTTTAACTGAATTTCATTAACAATAAAGAAATATATTGTCTCTGTTTCGGTAATGTCACTTGACAGTTAATCCCTTAACTTGATGTACATGTCTTTAAGATTTTTTTTTATTATTTATTTTTTTTTAAAAGAGAACATGATAGCACTGACTGAGCCAAGTATTGCACAACCATGTGATTTGCAAGTTTCCCAGCTCGCAGCTTTGCCAGTGCAGGTCAATTCACACCTGCCACACTTATGCCATTCTGGTCCTCATGTTGCTTTTCCTCAGTGATTGTCAGAGGTAGGGAGAGTCGTGTATGCGGCTCATTCCTTCCTCCCCCCCCTCCCCGCTCCAAATGTGTGGTAAACCTTGTGCATTGGAAGTGTCTGCTCAGGAATTAAATGGAGTTTAATTTCTGTCCATTAGGAAACTGCTATCCACATCGCCAATTAAGCCTTCTATTTAAAGGGCAAGTAGATACGTATGTCTAGGTCTTAATCACTGCTGCGATGGGTTTGCGGAGACCTTCCCCGACTGGTTCAGTTATTACTAGCAGTGGTGGGAGGCATGGATATCAGTGTGGTTATAAAACCTACCCGAGAGCTGAGCAAATTCTGTAGGTGCTGTAGCAGTGCTGTCAGCAGATTTAAAGCCGAGGTACATCTGCATCAGGGCAAATGGTGATGTAGGCATAAAGATTTGTCTGGAGAAAATTACTTGAATTTGTAATAATCTTTTACCAGACAAGAATGAAAGCAAGGCAGGACCCACTCATTGAGAGGTGGTGCCAAGAGATGAGCACCTCTCACCTTGTCAGACCAGACTCGTGCAATTCTTGGCTCTAATCACAACTTAGAAGAGCTATGTTTCTCAAAAAGACCCTGAGCAAAACTCTCAAAGCTTGCTCCCTTCCCTCCTCCCCCCTTTTCTTTTTTTAATTAATAATTGCGTTCTTTCTATTTATTTCCAAGAGACACAGTAGGAAAACCTGAGGCAAGGGTGAGCTTTGTCTCCCTTTCCTTGGACACTTCTTTAAGAACAACACAAACAGTATCAGATTCCTCTGGTGCCTTGCAGCAGCTATCAGAGGACAGGTTTTTCAGGACATCAACAGCCTCAGACCTGCCTTACTCCAAGACATGGAATAAACGAGTCAAAAAGAAAAAGTTCTGTTCCCCAGGGGTGGGAGCACATGAAAGACTCGACTCTCTTCATATATGCATGTCTCTTACATCTCTTTTTTTTTTTTTTTTTAAGAACTAAGATTTCCTACACTGAGAGTTGCAGTTGTTTCGTAAGCTTGTGAAGAACAATTACCTAAATTTACCTATGTGCTGGGTGAGGGGGAAACTGTCCTGAAGCATAACCTATTCCTGGCTTTGCCACCTTTCCAAAGGATTTGAGAAGTTTTAGCAAACTGTCATAGAGAAGGATGGATTCTGTGATGATAAAAAAACAGAGACACATGTGAAGGACATCAGTGTATATATCCTTTCTAGGGATGGAGAATAGAATTCATCTCTTTGAAATTTACCTAGCATCTGTATTTAAGTCAGTATATCTAAATTCTCCCAGAATTGTGGGATTTTGTATGTATCACAATAAAATCTCACTAAAATATACTTGCCAGCTAGAATGTCCCCAAGCCTTTAAAGCTGTGTGCACTGTTCTACACATTTTGTAAGGAGTAGCTTTATGTGCAAAACCTTATCTAGCTACATTTTAATCTGAGTGATAACTAAGATGATTTTCAAACGGGTAGAACCTCAAAGTGCACATGCCTATTCCACACAGAAAGCTAGCTGGAACATTTTTCTTCCAAGATTGAATTTTGCATCTTTTTACGAACTCTTCAGAGCATCTAGACTTTTCACAAACTCTTAACAATGAAATTCAACAATGCAGAAGAAACTAGTATCTTGTCTAACACAGCTGCTTAAAATGTCACTTGCATTTGATTTTGTTTAGCAGAAGTAAAGAATCCATAGCAAATTTCATTCTATAACTCCTTTTTCTCCTGATAATTCTTTACATATTTTCCCCGGACAAAGAAGCTTGTTCGTGTGCCTTTTTGCAGGGTAAATATTCTTATAGAATTGGGGTCTATATGATTAAGAATAATCAGAAGTACAGGTGGCTCATAAAGAGGTATGAGGCCTGAAACAATAAATCTGACACTTAACCATTTAAACAAAGGATAGGCAGGGGATGTTACATTTGTCACTAGAGGGGTATTTAAGCAAGCAATCAGAGACATAAGAGATGCACTGACTAGGAGCTGAAATCAATAAAGTTCAAGCTAAAAGCTAGTCATATGTTTAAAAAAAAAAAAAAAAGTACTTATCTAGTGAAACAGATTACCATGGGACATGTTGAAAGATCCAGTACAAGAAGTCTTCGGATCAATATCGGATGTTTGCTCTAGCTCAGCCACAGGTAACTTAGCTGAACTCAGAAATTGCTAGATGAACTTCTAGGGTCTGTTTTTATGTAGAGTCCAAATAGATGCTCAAAATTGTCCCTTTTGGCTTTAAAAATCTACAAAATCTTGTGCAGGAAAAGGAAAAGAGATCAAAGAAAGGGCTTATCCTAAACACCATAAGAAATTCAGCAAGACAACTGTTAGTGCTACTGAGTCTGATGACTTCTTGTCTGGACATTGTGCCTTAGGGCTCAACTTCATGCCAGACATCTGATGCTTTGCCTAGCAGAACAGTGGAATCCGAGAAGAGACTTGCTGAAAATTATGTCCTATTTCCCAGCAAGGAAATCTTCTTTAACGTGGTGGGTAACGCTAAACAATTTTGAGCAGCCTTTTACAAAAAACATAGTAGAAAACAACCATTGCGGTTGGTTGAAGGTAGAGAAATTGCCCACATCTGTATCAAGAGAATGTTTCATTTTTGTGGATTTTTTTTATGTGCCCATTTGATGCATTAATAGATCTAAAATGTCACCTGTCACAAAAAGCATTTGCATTAGGATAGCATTTTGAAACATTTGTATTAGGATTGTCATTTCCAGGTAGGAAACAAGTCAGAAGCTTTCTGACCTGGCTGGAACAGAATTGTTGGAAGTAAAAGCAATCACTTAAGAGGGAGACTGAAGGTATATCTCACTCCAGTTTTCCACCAGATTGGTCTGTGCGATCTCCAAAACCCCACCTACCCCAGCCTTCATTCTTGTACAAGAAATGCTGGTTGGCCTTGACCACGGTCCACTCTGCCACTTCCTAGTATAGGAGCAGCAGCCTGGAGAGGGAGATGGTTGGGGCAGAGGACCCTGTCTTCACGTTACAGGACGGGGGAGGAGGGTGGAGCTTGCCCTGGAGAAGCTCAGCTCTGGTCCCAAGGTTGGAGCACAGCTTCTGGGTTTAGCTTCATCTGGCAGAAACTCTGCCAGTGTATTGCAAGACGGCTTCATGATAGGCACCAAAGTGGGAGCAACAGGGATAGTCCCTTGAAAATGCACATTTCTGATTTAAGCTAAAACAGTAGTATAAAGAAATCTAGTTACTTCAGAACAGCTTTTTTCAGTCGGATTTCTGACTAAACTGGATAGTGCTTGCCTTACCTGTGAAGCTCTCTGGTTTCAGAGCTTTTCCAGCAAAGGCACTGCAGAATCAAAATCTGAAGTTGGAATAAAACACCCCCCAAACTAAAGGGCCATTTTCATTCAGTGAAGTAAACTGCGAATTAACATACTAAATTTTGATTATTTAGCATTTTATATTTTATCCAGATTGAGTTTGGGAAAGGCTTAGCCAGAAATATTTTTGTTACTAAGTACCTGTGATTTACAAACAGAGTGCAATAAAAATCAGGATGATTATAAAGATTCATGTAGGGTATCTGACAGTGAAGACAGAAATGTCCTGTGTCACCTATACCAAGGTTGGCGTTGTGATGACTTTTTTTTTTTTTTAAGTCTAGGCCACTATGCCGTACAGCTTGTAAAGCAGTTATAAAGTACTTCAGATCTGAATTAACATTTCTCACCTATTTTTCTTGCTCTTTAAACTTTTAACCTTTGTAGTATCCTGGAAATGAGCTTTTTGTTTGAGCTTTATTTATATCATATATTTATGATATAAATATATGACATATTTATGTCAGTGGGATATACTCAGAAAATACTGGGAGGATGCTGTTCGATCGTGCAGCAACTGGGAATTTACATTACATTTACAAATTGTGAAGTGCAAGGATCAGTTTCTTCAGATGATGAATCCTCATTTCTGATTTTCAGGTCTTCTTGTGTAGGTTTATATATGACTTATTGAGGTTCCTTTTGTTTTATAATCTTCCCTCGTTATGTTCAATGTAGTTCAATGATTGCATTAATATGTACATTTAGAATTCTTAGAGAAGACATAAGGTAGAAAAGAAAGAGGAGATAATTTAGGCTATGCAAGGACAGGAGAAAGGACAAAATAAGTGCTTGTGTATTGGAATAAATGCTTCTGTCGTCATTTGAAATCAGCCTGTAGGCAGTTTTAACTTATATGACCAGCATTTGCCATGCAGATCCTTAGTTCTTCTGACCCTGGCAGAAGTATAGAGGTCAGATAGCCAACCAAGTGCAATGCCAAAGGCACAAACAAAAGTTTTTTTCTTCTCTGTCCATCTGTGTTTTTTTTTTCCTTATTCTACATGTTTATAGGGCATGAATCAACAAAATCCATTGTGTTGCTCGTTATAGTTCAAGGTAAAAATAAAAAATTAACTTACTTCTTCATATGCAATTTCATGATTCCTTGTCCAAAACAAAACAGCTAGTGGCTGGATATATCAAAGCTATAGGTCTGGTTTTACTTGAAGTGGCAAGTGATAGTTCTCAGCTATACTGGAGCACTAGGAGCAATGTTTTGTCCTGGTTGGGTTTTTGCTGTATGTGGGCTGGCATAGGCTCAGACAAGCTAAAATCTTTGATTTGGGGTAATCTTGTGTTATCCGTTTGGGGGTTTGAATGTTCATTCTTATCTGAAAAATGTTAACACAGAATCTTCTGAGAAACACTCCGAATGGTTCAGCTTGCATTAATACTGATGTTTCCATTTCTACGCAAACAAAAGCCAGTGATAGCGGCTAGGATGAGGGAAACAAAGTTCCTCTGTCCTTTAAGAAAAGATCTCTCCTCCCACCCAAATCTTGAAGTTCTGTCTGGCTCTGCAACTTTATCACTATTCAAATTAGATCTAGGAACAAAGGCTTGTAGCATTTTTTTTTTACTTTTTAAAGGAGTGTTAGGGTTGCAGAATTGGGAGGTGCTGCCCTGCCAGTGTAAAGTAAAGTGGAGGATTTATGGAAGAGAAAATAGAATAGAGCCTTAAAAGTTTGGCTTTAAAAAATGGAGCCACTAGTTTGACAGATTGTTCAGTAAATGTTCATTTTATTGAGAATTATAAAAAAGGTGCTTAACGCCTCTCTGCCATTAATATAATACATTAAAAGGTTACTGTCAAGATTAGTGTTTCAGCTCTGAAAATTGACTGTAAGGTTTATGGGCAGCACTGTTCATATTCTGCTTGGAAGACAAGGTACCTTCTACTTATCACTTGACAAAACCATTATGATGTTACAAGGCTTTATGCTGAAAAACTTGATAAATAGTAAAACATAAATAAAATCTCATTTGAAAAGCAGGAGAACAGCTCCTGCCTGTCTTATAGCCAGATTTAGCAGATGCGGGTTTGAATGCAAAACAGTTGTGAAAATAGCCAGTGTCAAACTCGTGCAAAATTAAACTTGTGGGGTGTTCTGTTTTCAGTGGCTGTTATTGTTGAAGTGCTCCATTTCAAAAGCATGCATTCCTTCCTACAGGAAAAAAAAAAAATCAGATTCCTTAGTTGAAATTAATTAGCATTCAGAAACCAGATAGCATGTTTTTGGGTATTCATGAGATCTCTGTTTGAAAAAATGTTTTTAACTTGTAGAAATGTGTTGCAACACACAGATGGGAAGAAAAAGAAAAAAAAAATCTCTTTAGCAAGCACTGTGTGTAAAAGGAATATTACATTTTGCACGCTCCTGATTACCCTGTGTAAACAGTTTTTGACATCTGTCTTTATAGTTTTCGAGGAGAGGAAGACTTTGTTAAAAGAACCATTTTTATACAGCAGTCACCATTTCAGTCTTGCTTTACCTGTATTATGAAAGCAGATGGTCTGCATGTCTTTTGAATATTTATAACTATCAAAAACAATCTCTTGCTATTCACCCTTAGGCTTATGAGATGTCAGGACTGTTCTGGTTGAAAAAAAATCATCTTGGGTGTTTACAGAAAGAGGATTACATTAAGCTGAAATGACTATACATTTTCCAGTTTAATATTTGTCCATCAGCTGTTTAATCATATTTAGATAATTGTGTAAATAAGTTGTTGCAGCCCTTGCCCCTTCCACTGAGCAGGCTTGAAGCTTTAAACACCGATGAATGAGTTGCAAAAACGCTTGGATTTTTTTTTTTTTCCCCTCCTCCTAGTTAAACATCCTGGAAGGCCTAAATAAGTTTGGGTTACAATGCTGCTTTTGAGGGAAATGCTTCATTTGCACAGGAATCCCCAATATCTAATTCAGCCTTGTTGTTTTAGGAAGCTGCTGTGCCTGTTCCTCTCTGCTAAGTCAGTTAGCATGTATTTGTTTTGTGTAAATACTGCAGCCCAACTACCCCTTCATGAGGCATGAAAACAACCTCATTCTGCCCATATAAAAATAATTTTAAGGTTATTTAGGGGGAAGTTTTGGGACTGTGGGGGTTAAAAGCTTTTTTGACTGGAAGCTGAGCAATCACTGATAACAGATTTTGCTGTGGTTGGTTGATTTGGCAGAAAAGCATGAACAGTTTTGGTTTAGATGATTGAATTAACCTGATTAACATTGTTTTTGTTGTTTTGCAAAAAGGACAACAGTATACTTTTAGCAATGATTGAACAATGCTTCACCTGGTCTGAGAGTAGTACTACAGGAAATGACTCACAAATGCCTCCCTCATAGCACCTGTGCTGGTGGCTGAAGCGACTGGCCAGCATGAAAGGCACGAGTCCTTCCCTTGGCTTGCAGGACACACCTTGCATTAGTTTCTGACACAACATGAAAAGTGACTGATGCTGCTGTTTTATCAGTTTTTACTTGATGGGCATATAAAAGCAATTCTGGCTGAGATTTAAGGTCTTTCCCCAGAGAGTTCCCCAACTTATTTGAGAAATCATGGTGCCTAGTTTTCAATTCTCTGATATTTAATATCCCCGAGAGAATGGGATTTGGTTCAAGCTACATGGAATGAACCTCAGCTGAACTTCGCAGCGAATTCTACCCCTACCTCCACACAGTTGTTGGATGCCTAATTATAATTAACTTATTTGGCTAAAAAAAGAGCACTTGGGCTGCAGCAGATGGTATCATTCCAGAATAGTGGGATTTCTGTGAAGGTGGCACCATTTCAGACTAGATCTTCTGATTCTCAGAGCAGGACTGTAAGCGCCGTGTCTGGGGGGAGCGATGGAGGGAGGTGAGAGAGGGAAATTTGTGATCTTGAAGTCTTGCAACTTGCTTTCAAGGGTAAACTTCTAGGAGATGTGTTAAGACTGTGGATCTGTGACCAGTTTTTGCATTCTATCAATTTTCTTGGCGACGTGTGAAAAAGAAATGAAATTATGAGTGATGAATGTGATGCATTTGAATATGCCTGATATTTGTGTGATGCATTTATATTCGTCATCCTTGTACGTGGAAAGTGTCTGCCTCTGGGGCTCACAGATAAGCAATACCTATGTACAGTAGTACCTGAGTATGCTTCAAATACAGTCATGCCCCCTCTGATTACTGATAAGCCTAAAGCCAGACATTGGGAGCTCCTCACATGTAGTGACCGGAGAAATAAGGAAAACTTGTTAAACAATGTACCTCTAGTCTAGAGTGCAAATCTCTGAATAACATTAACTTAGAGGGTTTTATATTCAGTTTTAGTCCCTAAGCATAGTGGGCATCTGTATAGATAGACTGTCACTAAAACATATAAGAATTACACAGCAACAAGAATTATATAGGAATTTCTATAGCAAAGTGCATCTCTCTGCACTGATGTGACTGAAGATTTGATGACAAGATAATATGTAAGGAATAGAAACAATGAAATGCAGTGTTGTCAAGTTATTTTCTGAGTTAACAAGATAGTAATATTTTATCTGGCTTGTAAAATTTTGCCTTCAGTGAATTAGTAAATAAATCATTGATTCTTCCTGATGAGGATTCTTAGTGTATGTAATACTGCTAGAAAGTTTGCATGAGTGTTCTCAAAGAAAAAGCAGGATAATTTTCATTTTAAAATGTGTAGGTAATGTCTATGATATTTTTTTTATCTACTTTGAAGATTTAGAATAAAATCTCGCTATTTAGCCATCAGAGTATCAGATTCACATTGTGTCAAAGAAGCTGAAATTCCTAACACTGTTATTTAAACAGACTAGTCCCCTATTTGGTTGTAAAATAAATTAACTGCATTAAATTTGTTTCTGAAGAAGCAGGGGATATCACAAACTGCCATGTCATTGGCATATCTTTGTAAAATGACATGGAAGGGTGGAATAGGAAATCCTAGACAACCATATTCATAGGTAATAGGTAATTTATTAAAATTATTATCCATCTACATGTTTTCATGCTTAATAAAGTTACTTGGGCAGGAGAGGACATCTGAGATAGACAAAATAAAATAAAGGAAAACCACCCTGAAGTCTAAATGCCATCCACAAAATACATGCAAATATGGGAAAGTTGCAGTTGCCCATTTTGCACATGCAGATCTGCAAGTTTTGCATATACAGTAACTGTACATTCATATAATTTGTCAGTTCAGGTCTACAGAAGCTTTTTTTAATCACACAATTTATATCATGTACCCATGTTTTAAGTGGTTTAATCTGTAAAAGAGCTTAAACAATAATTTTGTAAGTTGCAGACGTTAATGGTACTGCTATTATGTTAGAAATTGAAATTGGGTTCAGCTGAGCTTGGTTCAGGTCATTCAGGCTAAAGTTGCAGTAGTCTATTAAGATTTCAATCTCCTTTTATATCACTGGCAAAATGCTTATAGTTAATTTCAGAAGTGCCAGATTAATATCAAGGAATGGTAAGAATTTTGGTGATTCAGAAAAACACTAAAATAGCTACCTGATGGGTAAAAGGTATCTACATTTGGTGTAAGTTAGTACCGCCTCACTCTAGCAATTCTGAGACTCTACAAATAGCATGTTACTGAGTAATGTTAGAAAACAAATGGTTATAATGAACTTCACTAAGATCAATAATCAAGGTCCTTTTAATCAGAAGCTGAACTAGCCTTATAAGAGAAGACTTAGAGTAATATTTATTGCATTTTTACTCCAAACTGTTTCTTCTAGTGGTTATTGCAATTTTTTTAACAAAGAGTTCATGCTGTACATTGATTTTATGACAGCACAAATATAGCTAAATGTTACATGCTGAATAGCAAAGAAACAAAATAATCAAAGCTTTGTCTTTTTGAATGTCATTGTTTTCTCAATATGTTGGATGATTCCTCTAGTTAAGCTAAAAGTATCTACTTTCCTCATAGAAATCTAAAGGGTGGCAAAGTTCACTCTATTGGAATTATATTTGCTAATTTTGTTATTTATGTATCATAAACCGGATATAATTTTCATGTTGGAGCAGCACCTCATTTTGAAAGGCTTGGTTTTAATTGATTTTTTTAAAAAGAATGTACTAGAACTGAAAGTTTTAGGCATTGTAAATTCCACTGTTTTAAAATTGGTTAAAACTGAGCAGAAGGTAAATTTCTCACTGTAGCTATTTGATATCTCGAGAACCTTTGAGGAAAAAAAAAAATCTCTATCATCCTTTAGTCTATTTTATACCTAATATTCACTTACAGAATTAGATATGACAATGAGAGTTTCATATGCCTCTTTCTGTGAATCACTTAAAATGCCCTCTTTAGGAAAAGCAAGTTTGGGTTTGATTTAGGTGGTTACGTGTGTATTTTATCCTTCTAGAAATCATTTTGTTTTACCCTACCAATAACACATTCAGATAAACTTTGGTCCTGTGATTTTCCAGGTTCTGCTCTGTATGTAAGTGGCACAAAGGGAATGGGCATGGATTTCTTGGGCATCGTTACATATCTGGACTCAGTGTAGCATTTGTATGCCTGTAAACTTGTGTTGGTACATGAAGGGTCAATCAAATTTAAAAGCAGAAATAGCACAAACAAAAGGCACTTTCATGATTAGCATTTTCCATCCAGAGCCCATCCCATGGCCTGATATTTCTTGGTCGATAACTTTGTTCTTCCCTTAGTACATCTGATTTTTTTGCTCTCATTTATAATAAACCTTGGTTTGGTTTTATGCTCAATTAATGAGTTTTTTAAAAGGTTTTGGACAACAGGATCAAAATGCAATATGGTTCTCAAACTCTAAAAATATAATGGTTTCAACAATTGAAATAATTTGTGCTTTGACTTGTACTGCTCTGTATTACAGATTATTTTTTTCTTCTCCCCTTTTCACGCAGAGTATGATTTCTTCCATTGTGAACAGCACTTACTATGCAAATGTCTCAGCAGCAAAATGTCAGGAATTTGGAAGGTGGTATAAACATTTCAAGAAGGCAAAAGATATGATGGGTAAGCAAAAAAAGAAAAAAAAAAAAAAAAAAGAAATTACCATGATGGTGTATACATACCATTATGTGTCAAATTGAGGTCTGTCACAGTCATATAAGAAGCCAGGCCCCTTCATGATAAGTTTAGGATGCTTTTGATGAGTAGATGTAGAAAGTACATATATAGTGAAAGAATTCATTTAAATAAATATTTGCTATTGAAACAGCCAAACTGACTTGGTTTGCCAGAGATGTAAAGCTGTCATTCTGTAAATCTAGAGATCTTCTACAGCCCAGAATAATTGTTTAAAAAACTTGTTCCTGGAACTGTGATGGGCTGGTTTCTTTAATGTATGTATTTTTTTTTTTTTTTTGCTCTGGCTAATGTATATTTAAAGAAAAAGGCTTCTATAACTATCACTGCATTCCAAGAAGAATGCTATAATTTCATGAATTCATATATTTCTCTAACTTTTGGACCCTGATTTCAATTCATATTAGCAAATAGTTGTTGTGACGATTGTTTGCTTGTTGTAGTAATCATGAGTAAACTACTGGAGAGGAAAATACATCACTGGACATATTAATTCTACAATATCTTTTATCTTTCTATGTTGTCCCTTTTTAAAACTATTTATTAAACCTATTAACATAATTTTGAACATTTTATGTCAGAAAATTTCTACATAGTTTTCAGCAGAATGAAGAAATGGTACCTCAGTTTGGACTGAATTTTGAGCCTGACTTAGCTGTTAGTATTTGGAGAAAAATCATTCATCTACCAAAACGGGTTCCTTGCCTTTTATAGCTTAAGGCTGTAATGAAGACAATGAATCACTTTTGTGATAATTGCTTGAATTACTGTTCCAAATGAATGGCCCACTTGGGTTGATCTCTACTTTCCGCTGGTGGAAATAGGCGGCTTCTCTCCTTCATCTACTTTGTACCTTGTGTGCAACGTTGAACTGCTCTGAGGGTGTATAGCCTTCTGAGGACCTGCATGACTGCACTTGGTTTGAGGCGGTCCATGTCAGCAGAGTGCCTGCATGGGGGCTGACCATCCCACAGCACCTCCTTCCAGCCCCATTGCAGCGGCACTCCTGCTGTGAGGCCCATGCATGGGGCAGCCCCTGCAGAATTCTCCTTATGGGACCTACCAAGACAGTTTCATCATCATCTGTTCATCTGGGGACACGAGAAACGTGTGCATGTATTCCTGCTTAGGACAACAGGGTAGGGCAGGCTGTGGGTGGGAGTCCAGGTGTTGATTTCTTCTTCCAGTTTCTTTTGTGGAGAAAAGGGTGTTTTGTACTGAATACCTGTTAGTGAAGCTCATAGTCACTATGAAAAGCACAGATATTGCCTAATCCTTGTTAAATATGATTTACTGTATAAGAAAAAATAGCTACAACACTTTCATGAAGATACTAGTTCTTTGGTTTTTAAATAAAGCATGTTTTCTTAAATCTATTTCCAGACCAGCATTGCTAAACCTCTAAAACTGAGGTTGTTTAAAATGAAAAAGTGATGTATACTGGTAAAAGTGAGACTCCTTTACATTAAGCTAGAGTTATTCTATATTGTCTTATCACACATGACAGAGGAGCTGGAAGAACTCTTGTAGTTTAAAAAACTGTGTTGTTAATTAAAAAGGAGGGTGTGTCAAGGCAAATGAGTTGATATAGGAAAAAAAATCAACCATGTTGCAAGTCACTGAAAAAAAAAAACACATGCGTACATGGTTGCAAGATAAAGCAGCCCATCTGTGTAATTTACATAAATTATACTAGTTCCTAGCAGTCCCATACAATTGATGCTGCATCTAGAAATTAGCAAGCATGGGGAGGTCTACACCACACCCTGCTTGTTACAGATTTCCAGTGGCTGGGAACTGCAGATGTAGTGGCAGGGACCCCACAGGAGAAGCAAAACTAGTCACTGGGGCTTCTCTCTCCAGTCTGGGTGAGTTTTCCAGTAACAATCCTCCTTACTCTTTGCACAGATACTCTCACCATTTTACTTGCCACTTCTGCAGCATACAGAGGGACTTCCCATCTTTGCCCCACTTCTGGTTGTTTGCTGCCGTGCCTGAAGCACCCTGCATCCATCACTGTGGGAATGCCCTCTGTAGCCACATGCTCCTGGTTTGGTTGGCAATTGGTGCATTGCACTTTTGCAGAGCTCTCTAGCAGTGACTCCTTTGCCATATGTGCTTTCCAGCACATTGTTTTGGCTCTGATGTTCTGCTGGTTCCTCCAATAGCTTGGTGACAGTGATGGGCAATTTGTTGTGTTTTTTGTTGGTGGTGGGTTTTTGTTTTTTTGTTTAAATATCCACTGCACCATTATTTGTAGATATTTTGAAGGCAAATAACAGCAACAGTGATCTTATGGACTTACTGATCTAGGCTGGAGAATACTGTAAGCTCAACCATGAATGTTGAGCTATTTTGTATTTATATATTTTTGTTAGCGTGTCTTGCAAGGATCATGAAGTTTGTGATTTTCAGTCTTATGTTGGCTTTTTCAATGTTTCTTTTCCACCATAGTTGAGATGGATAGCCTTTCTGAACTATCCCAGCAAGGTGCCAACCATGTCAACTTCGGTCAGCAGCCGGTCCCAGGGAACACAGCCGAACAGCCTCCATCCCCTGTTCAGCTTTCTCATGGTAGTCAACCATCAGTTCGGACCCCGCTTCCAAACCTGCACCCTGGACTTGTATCTACTCCCATTAGCCCTCAGCTGGTAAATCAGCAGCTGGTAATGGCCCAGTTGCTGAACCAGCAGTATGCAGTGAACAGACTTCTAGCCCAGCAGTCCTTAAACCAACAGTACTTGAACCACCCTCCTCCTGTCAGTAGATCCATGAACAAGCCGTTGGAGCAGCAGGTCTCAACAAACACAGAGGTGTCTTCCGAAATCTACCAGTGGGTCCGTGATGAACTGAAACGAGCAGGAATCTCACAGGCAGTATTTGCACGCGTGGCTTTTAACCGAACTCAGGTCAGTCTTTTTTTCTTACTCTTTTAAATCTAGCAGCCTCTTCTCTTTCTCTCTCTTTTTTTCTTTCTCTCTCATTAATTAATTTACATATTTAGTAATTATCGCCTTTTAAGTCTCTGTCCTCAATTCTGTCTTGTCACTTAGCTCCTGTGAAGGAACCACACTTCCTTGTAGGACCAGTGTCCATGTTGATACAGTACAGAAATCCGCGGTGATAGGTTTGTGGAAATACGCACTGTTTTTAGAGATATTTTGGTTCCTCTCCATCTTCCCTGGAAAGGGAATGAACAGCTCTTTGTGATCATTCACAAAGTCACCCAACAGATTGCCCTTGTGTTGTAAAGGTATGCTGGTACTGACCACATGCATGCACTGAACTACTGGTTTTCTTTTCCTTATTTGTGTTTATTATTTTCTAGTGAAAGTCTTAATAACATGACTCATAGGAACTTTCTGAAAAGACCTAATTTAAAGAAATAAAAGCTTTATTTTTAGATCTTCTGCTCTCATGTGTTTTTGCAGTTTGTTGCAAAAACAGTAGTTTCTGAGATTGCCGATGTCCACGTCAGAGCATATACTTCAGCTCTTCAATACAGAAAAAACTAGCCCTAGCAAAGCTGATAAGTAACACTAAAATGTGTTATTTTTTACACCTGTTTTAGAAGCTAACCCTGTTATAATTTATTCTGCTTTATGAATTTAACTTAATGCCATGTTGCGTGGAATTTAATCAAGCAGAAGTTATGAAAGAAACGTCAGTATACCCAAAGCAAATAAGATCTCAAAATTTAAAAAGTCTGTTTTAACAGAAAATAAAATAGGATTTCCTCTAAGAAATATTTTTAAAGGACGTAGGTAAATTTGTTTTGGATTCCACATTTTTAACTTAGGGAACAAGTATTTGCCCACTGTAGAATATAATAAAAAATTATAATTTGGGATTCTCTTGAAATGTTGATGTTTCTGACTTAGAGAATAAAAATTATTTCTTATGCACTTGTACCAGATTTGAATCAGCATGTTATTGGTAATCATTCAGAATTATTATTACCTTTATTTTTTACACCCTTCTGCTGAAAGGAAGTACAGTTATGGGGTGAATTCTCTGTAGAGCTGTGTATGTGTCCTTGTGTCTTTCCTCTTAACAGTAGAGGAGACTTTGAAGATTTGGGTCTTTTATACCAAATTTCATGGCATACATGAACTCATGCAGGTTACATAAATTCAGGCAGTGTCAGTTGTTATATTTATAAATAAGCGACACAGAGATTTGTTTAATACAATAAGTAATATTTTGGGTATTGATACTCTAAAGTATCAAAATACTAATAGTAGTTTCAAGTTACCACGGTTTGCAGCTGCCAAATAATTCAGAAAATAAATAATTTATTATTTACTTCTTTCTCAGACTTGTCTAAAAACAGCTTGTTTTTTTTTCTCTCAGCTTCCTCCCCCATCCAAAATCATTTGTTCAATTTTCTCATGCAGTTTTTGGTCTATTGCTTGTTTTTGAACAGTATTTATCTGAAGTACAAGGACAATTCGTTCTGACTGGACATTGAATTTATATGACATGCTGCATAAAGATACTCTAGAGATGGGATGAAAGCAACAGTAGAGCCAGATTTCTAGTGCAAATACTGATTCCTGACTACCAGACATTTTTCTTACTACCAAAGTTATTAAATATTTGTTTAAAGTTCAGTTCTTCCACAGACATTGTAGTTAACCAGCTAGGAAGAATGTGTTGTTCAAAGTGACCCAAAACTGGGAAGAAATCGAAAAATGAACGTTGAAAAAAATCCAGGAAAAAGATATGAAATATATATATACATAATATATTTTGGCAATATTCAACCAAATCAACTTGAAAGAACACAGAGTAGTATCCCCATATCCTACAAATTGTGTTAGCTAATCAAATTAGTATTTGCAGTTAGCTACATAACTATTTGCAGTATTTGTTACTTATTGTGACCAACGTAGGGAATAGAAAGGAAAAATACTAGGAGCCTAGGCAACATTAGCCTCAGTATGGTGAAGAAATAAGTATACTTTTCATATGCAAGTGAAGCCCCACTGAATTCCAGAGGAGTTCGATTTTGGCACACTTCACCTTTGCAAAGCTGAAAATTGTCATTGTACCGACGGGAATAGCTAACATCCAAGTATAAGTACAGGTATAGTCACCTGTGGTTTTTATATGAAAGCACAGAAATTTGTTTTGCTTGCTGTGCTTCAGAATTTATCACAGCTTGTTCAAGGATATATCGCATTTAACTAAAATTAAGGCAGCACTTTAATAACTGTTGCTGTTTCGAAGTTATTTTCTAATATTGATGTAATATCTTCTGACTTTTTTTTTTTTTTGCTAAAGCAAGTGAAAATGCTTGTTTAAATTTATCTACTGTTTTCTGAGATAAAAAGCTAGCTCAGGCTTACCACTGACATTTTTGAAACTGCTATAAGCATATTTGTGCCGTGTCAAGGGACCATATCGTGCCATCAGTTGTTGAAGGCAGAAGACCTCACCGAAATCAGTCAGGAGTTCTGCACCAAAAAAAAAAAAAATCTGATGTTAAGATATGGTCTCAGATGAGGAGAGAGATTTGCTTTCACTGTAAAAGTTACGGAAGGAAGTGAATTGTAAACTCAGAGTAATTTAGCTTAGTATTTTGGTAATAAAGATGAACTTCAGTTGAATTGGCTGAATATGTTGGTACGTCATTTTACACATTTCTGCTCTATAGTATGAATACAGAATTTGTGGTTTTGTTTGGGGGGGAGGGTGCAGGGGGTAAGCGAGGGGTGGTTCTACCAGCTTAGCATAGTAGTTCATCATTTGGCCATCATTTTCAAGATTTTTTTTAATTTTTATTTTGGGGCAAAAGTGTTGCCTGGAAATATTTCTGCTTCCGTTTTGCCCAAAGGGAAAAAAAATGGTAAAATTACTACTGAGAACTAAATCGTTTGGTGTTTTTTGTTGTTGTTTTTTTTTTTTGTTTCTAAATTAATGTCTATTAATAGGACAGAAAAAACCTCAGCCACACCTAAGAAAATTGTAAGGGTGTTCAGTGTTCTTAATCTCTTCTTGGATAATTTCCACCCTACCCTTACCTTCAAAATGGTAGTTTCAAAACCGTGCATTTTTCAGGAATGTGCCTTGCGAAGTTTAATCAAAGAGGAGGCCGGAAAGCTATAACTTGCGTGCACCATACGTGCACAATAGCACAATTGTTGTGGGCAGCAGAAGTAGCTTTGGAGGCTGGAACGCCTCTCCTTGCAAGAAATTTCACAGTAGTCCTACTAGGAAGGCTTCAGTGCACAGTCAGGTCTGAAGTTTTATTTGTCCTTCAGCAGTTGCTATTCCAGCTCACTGGCTGCAAAGAAACAGGCTGAATCCTGTTAGTATCCCTTTGTAATGCACCCTGGAAAAGTTTGTTGAGTCAGGATCTGTGCAAGCAGGTCCAAGTTTCACCTCAATCTTGGCTACCAAATGTGTGCGCCAGTCTCTCAACTTGCTAGAGCAATTTTGGTAAATTGAGCTATACATTCAGAAAATTTCAGTAAATTACATTTCAGTTGCCATTCAGCTGAATTAATAAATTTAATATCTTTTCCAGCTGCTGTCGGTATACTGGATGGTTCAGCTTTTTCCCAGGCACTTTGCTGGGCAGAAATGGTGTTTGCGATCAGCTTGCTGGTCCAGGTGGCACCAGGCAGCCATGCGGTGACAGCACCGATGCAGGGTAGCCCTTGAGAGGATGCAGCGAAGCGCAGTGCCCCTGCTCCAGCCTGTCCCACAGACTCCCCCCAGCAGATAGGCTCGGTCTGCCCCTGCAGAGCTCCTGTTAAACCAGGAGGCTTTTCACGCTGCTTGGTTCTTCTTGAAAGAGCTGGAGAGGAGCATCGGCATTTGTTCCTCTGAACCACCTTCAGAGTCTTAGACAAATAAACAAACTCCTCTCCCATTTCTGCAGTGTTTGTAAATGCAAACATGAGTCAGGAAATGGAAAGCTTTGGTTCCCACCAGCGAGTCTGACATTTGACTTGAAGGCATAACTTAACCTAGTGCATGGCACGGTGACATCTACGTGCTGCGCAAGTGAGGAGGTGTTAGTCATGGTTGTGGTTGGAACTGTAACTCCGAATTGCCTGTCTTTGTTTGTGTACACTTTCAACCATAACATTTGTTGCTTGAGCTCAGGTTCTGCTGTACGGAGGTGACCTCTCATCTCCATCGTCGTGAAAGGAGGGGGAGTGCTTTCTGCTGCTTTTGCCATGTCTGACTATTGTAATTCTTCTCTTCCCACAAGTGACAGTTTTACATCTCAAGGTTTTTGACTACTTCTCAGTGTTTCTGCCAGATACCTTTCTCTCCCCCTCCTTTCTCCTTCACCCCCATACTTGTTTAAAATATTAGCTGCTAGGATTTATTGCATTTTGTTAATGTATAATGCCTTCTCTCCTATGTGAAAACTTCTGTGTGTTTAGGACAGTGCTCATACTAATTCTGGGCAACTGCTATTTCAGAGAACACTTGGATGCAGTAAATGGCTCCGCATAATTTTAAAACAAAATCCAAGTTTACACCAACCACCTTCTCAGGCACTTTTTTTTTCTTCCACTTTGTCTTTGGCTCACTTTATTTTCCAGTAAAATGAAAAATGAAGATGGATTATTCAAAATTGATAACAGTAATGGACCATCATGTAATGTTTTATTGAATTTGAGTTCTGTAAATTATGTGGTAGAGAGAAATTTGCCTGCTTAAGTATAACAGAAATTGCCACTGTATTCATATAATTCTTCGTACTGTAATTTAAGAAAAAGAACACTATCCATATCACTATTGAATAAAAGGTAAAAAGGTGCTATTACACTATCATGACGGCTCTCCTCTTGCTACTAAGCGACATAGATAAATGTGTCTGCTTATAACTTCCTTGGCAGGGATCCAGGCCTGTGGGTGGAGCTTGCAAATAATCCTCCACCTGGACATGGGGCTTAAGCACCCCGCGATGGAGGCAGATAGCAGTTGAGGACGTTCTGCATATTTTGGGGAGGTTTGGGCAAATTGCATTTTTCTTCTGGAAGCTTTGAAGTTCTGCGAGGCTGATAAAATCTATTTGAATCAATGATTACGTTCAAAGAGGAGACAAACTGGGGGCCAGACAGGCAGCGTTTTTGTTCACTTTGGCAGACACTTTTGTTTATCTCCAGTTTTAAAGAATTCATAATTAGCTTTTGAAAGCACTGATAATATTTATTGAACATTTTTGTGCTATTAGTAATGAATTATACTTGTGATGACGTGTAAACTTTCTTTTTTCAATGGGTCCTGGTAACATCTTAAGAAAATACATTTCCAGTGTGAAAGAGGGAGGAAGAGCAAAGGGGACTCTGCCCCTGACAGTTTCTATAATCTCTGCACCAAATGGCATGGATCTTCTGTGCGACCTGAGGTACAATATCAGGAGACCACACCAAGACTTGCAGCTTTTCAAGCCAGTTCAGGCCTAGTAAAATGAACGGTAAATTACTGCATGTAGGAGGCAAGACTTAAGAGCCAATGTATTCTTTCTAGGATTTTCCCATTTTACTTGTTGTCCAACCGTCTTTAGCTGGATTTTGTTGCTCAAAAAATTGAAGCAGTAGCAACAAATTAATATTTAAAGCCGGCAAACTGTATCGTAAGACTTGCCCTGTACCTGGTACTACACCTTTTTCATCTGTTATTTGCATCCATATTCTGACCTTTTCATTCAAAGCAAGCACCTCCTCCTGCCTTCTCCCCACACTCTCATCTCCCCTCTTCTCTCCATATCTGAGTCCTCTGCTGTGCTCCCAGCTCATGCAAAGATTCACGCCAGTGATGGGGAAAAGGCAGGGGAATGAATACCTAATGACATTTCCTGCATAAATCGTTAATACTGACAGACACAGGGGAGGGGAAAAAAAGTTTTATTTTTTTATTATTTTCTAGTATGGTCCAAAGTATTTTTCAAGGACGTTTTCTGTGGTTGACAGTGGGTTGCTGGAAAGGAGTCTTCCTTCCTGCCAGTGACCAGTTCACTTGTGTTTAGTTTTCCTTTCTTCTTTTTAATCCTGGAGCGCTTGTTTTCAGCACAGTAGCAGTCAGAAATCACACGTTTACACCTTAATCATACGTCCTGTGCTCTGCGGGCAGCTCTGCCTTCTCTTCAGTGGCACAAAATCATTTTTGATGCTCTTTGGAGGATGGGTAGCATAACCCTACCATTAACAAGCAGTAACAGTGTGAGTACTTAGGTACAAAAGTACATAAACCTTGTAGGCAAGAATTTAACTTCCATATTTGCTAATAAGTCTATTGTTGAGGCTAAACAAAATTTTAAAATTTGTACTCCACCCAAATTATACTTTTGTCTGTAACTCATTTATTTACCTTCTAAATAGTTTCTGCCTGGACACCAGAAAAGAGGAGGGATGAAGAACAGTGGTAAGAAAGCATCCACCAGATTATTATTATTTTTTTAAGTTTACCTCCAAATTATCTTTCAGACTCAATGCTGGAAGGACGGTTTGTGTTTTCCATGCCATTTCCCTCCTGTGTGTGCAGACCCATATGGAGCCATGAGGACCACGTGGCCCCAACATAGTGATTAGCACCTCTGTCCTCATTGCCCCTGGGAGGCAGAGAGGTGATGGGGCAAACACAGAGCTCAGAGCCACGCTGGTGGGTGCTGACCTGCCTGAGCACAGCTGCCTGGGAGTGGTAGCTTTGCAGCAGTATCTCCATAAGGGGCTTTTGCCTGATAAAAAAGGATATTTTGGGATAGGAGACAACTGCCATAGGTGGTTTCATAGGTGTGAGCATCAGACTCATCATCAGGAGCTGATACTTCGGCCGTAGCTTTCTGTGAATGGCCATCTACAGTCAGAATCATCTCTCTTAGCTTTTTTATTACTCCCTTCTTACACCTCCACCCTTCACACCTCAATTACCCCCAAATAACTTAAATGTTCTTTAGGAAAAGGAACATTGGGTTGTGTTCTTTAATGTCACATCAATGTTCCCTTGTTACACTGGCATTAGAAGTCTCTCATGCCAAGCCTCTCCTTGCCCCTGCATGGCAACAAAATGTATTTTCAAAAGAAGTTCGTGTTTGCTTTTGCAAAAATTACAGTTTTCTTACTGCAAGTTTTGTAACTTCAAGACAGCAGAGCATTTTGTACGCCTGACGTATTTAAAAGGAGAATTTGGCAGGGGGGAGACTTCAAGAACCTGTTGACGTTAAACTTCTAGTTGCACTCACAGGTTCATAAATATTTCATCTTTTAGAGTAATTAGGTGTCCCAGACCGCCAGACCTGCTCCATTGCGGAGAACCGAGATGAAGTGATTACGCAGGGAACCTGGCGTGGTCTGTATGAGCCGGCGGCAAGCTATCGTCTGCAGCCTGCCATTCCCAGCTCACTGCTGCCTTTGCCCTCTGTGCTGGCTTTCTTTCACTCCCCAATGCTCGCTTTTGTGTGTCGTTGTTGGGCTCTGAAAGTTGTCAAAGGACAGCAACAGTAAATGGACTTAGGAAGTGGGACCTGCACAGCAGGTGCTCAAATAAACAGCCCAGGCAATGGACGGGGTGAGGATTAGGATAGTCTGGTGAGGGGATGAGGGTGGTGGGAGGAGGAGAGGGGCACACTTCTCTCCTTTCAGTGGCCAAAAGTCAGTTTTGACACCTGTTGTTAAACTCTGATATAAAACTCTCTTATCTAAGTATTGACTTATTAAAAATTTAGACCTGAGTCAGTTAAGCCTGCAGGACCATTACGAGTTTATCATCTCAGATTAGCTGTGGAATATCACTTCCTTTCAAAGAGCTGTTTAAAGTGCTAGAAATGTGGAAAGCCAATTTCTTTAGGTTTGCTATGTGCTTTGTCTGGGAAGCCTGAGAACAGCACAGCATCATGCCTCTGGACTATGTGTGTTTCACTTACTCTTAACTTCTTGTGATTGTCTGGCAACTGTGAAAGATTTCATGGCAAGTTAAGCCAGTAAAAGGAAGGAGACCTATTAGGCAGATTCAGTTTGCGTTGTATGTAAAACAGATGCTTAATAAAATTAAGAGCACAATTGAGGCTCTCTTCTCTGCTACCTAAATTGCCATTAATATATTCCTGTGTGGAGTGGATAGTACATTTGGCCACTCTCGTTCCAAGCCCAGTGGAAGGAGATCTGATGAGCAACGGCTGTGCAAAGGATGTTTTCACCAGGCTAACTGTCCAGCATTTTTTCTCCTCCCCCTCCCTACAGGGCTTGCTCTCAGAAATCCTCCGAAAGGAAGAGGATCCCAAGACTGCCTCGCAGTCCTTGCTGGTAAACCTTCGGGCTATGCAGAACTTCTTGCAGCTGCCAGAAGCTGAACGAGATCGAATTTACCAGGACGAAAGGGAAAGGAGCTTGAACGCAGCCTCTGCCATGGGCCCCGCACCTCTCATAAGCACACCGCCTAGCCGGCCTCCACAAGTAAACTGCTCTCTCTGTCTTTTGGATTTGCTTGTTGTGCTTTCTCCATATCCCGCCGGGTGATGCCTTTCTTCAGAACTAGAAAGCTTTTGCTGTTGAATTCTTTAAACGCTCGCAGAATCATTATTTGCAGTGCATGTCACAAATTAAATTTAAGGAATGTAATGGATGATAGTAGCAGTTCATTACTAGCTATTTTCTAGTTTTAAGATAAACTCTATCCATTATGGCCTCCACAGAGTTTTTTGCTCTTTCTATTGAGACATGAGCTTTATTTGGTCCAGGAACGTGCTGGTTTTCTGTTGTTGTCTTTATTTTTTCCTATAATTCTCAGGTATTGTTTTAATGATAGAGTTTTAAATAGGGATTTTGAAGGACCACTAAACTGAGTGGGAGTGAAAAGCAGAAGTATGAGCACATTGTATTACCTTAAAAACTATCTTCCAGAAAACAAACAGGTAAAGCTAAAGGTCTGGGGGGAAAAAGACTCCCTCCTAAAATGCTGGGGGCACCTTCACCAGTTTGGGCTGGGTAACAAAACAGCCTTGCTCTATTCATTGCACTAAAAGACTGGGATATGTTCTTTAAAGCTTCATTTAGTTCATGTTCAAATGAAACTCCTATTGATTTCCATAAAATCTGGTGGGACTATTTCTTTAATTCTCCCCAAATGAAAAAGTCTGATAGACTGGTATCCAGAAATTCAATGGTGCAGTTCTTGTGTCTGTAAAGGAAATTCTTGATGCTGGTTTTAGGGTGCATGTGAAATAAAAGTGTGAGCTATAGGAATGCATGTGATTTCCATAAAGACGAAATGAAGCTGGGAAAGAAACACTCCAAAAAATTCTGTACCTTTTCTGAAATACTCTGCATTGCTGTGGCTCAGGGCTGTACCTTTACAAGGACAAACCAAACTGATCTACAGATAGGTGGAAATCATGCCGTCCTAGATTCACTATGCAAAGCAAGGCTTTGGGACTGTGAAAATTTTGTGACGGTTGAATGTATAAACTCAGGGCAGTTTTTTAACTAAACAGGCTCAAGCAAGTGCCTAGGACTATATTGTGTACCTTTTCTGAATGCTACAAATTTCCGCAGATTATTTTTCAAATATTCCTGTAGCTAATGGATGCTAGGGACCACACAAGTAATGAATAATGAGAACATAGGAAAAGGGAGGACAGAAGATCTCTTCTGACCTGCTACAAGTACTTTTCACAAGAAGAAGAAGAAAAAAAAAAAAACAGAAAGAACAGACTGTACTAATGGTCTAATTTTGCTATCATTGACTGAGTTTAGTCTGTGAAATCCACTATAGATACTCTCCAAGATAAAGGAAGAGAGTCTATTTACATAGTAATGCTTTAGTGGGAAATAGTTAAATATAGATAACTCTGTTTAAAACAACATTTAAGTTTGGTTTAATATCTGTACCTGCTCCCACAGCCCAGGTAATTCAGAGCAAAGGCTAACCCTCCTCCTTAACTTATCTCTTTCTGCCAAGGTAATGTCTCACTCTGTCTCAAGTGGTCTTGGGCAATTTCACAGCTAAAGAACAGAGTTAATTACAGGACCTTCCAGAAGGACTACCTCTGACTCGACATCCTTGTATTGGTTTTTATTCACACTTTAAACTGAATAAATTTTCAGCCAGAAAGGGAGACTTAGGGTTGGTTATAAGTTTACTGGCAAAACATACTATAAGTCCACTTTTTTCTTTTTTTTTTTCTTTTTGGTGTTGGTGTTGGGAAGATCTATGTCTCTATTGTGTATTTGTTTACATTTGCATTTCTTTTTCCTGAGACTCCAGAGTATTGTTAACCTAATCACAACAGTTAAAAGTAGAAACAGCATATGGTTTTGTTTGGATCCTTTTTAAAAGGAAAACAGGTTAACAAGGAATCCTTATAGACTAATACTAGAGTTCTGTAGAACAAAACAAGTATTTTTCTAGTTATTGTTCTTTGTCATTCAACAAAATATATAAGCACTTTATCTATTGGATGGATCAGGGATATAGATACCTCCAAGTCAGGATGCTGCAGAACTGTTTTAATTTGTTGTGAGAATTATCTGCCTATAAACACATGTAGCACTTGCCAGCTTCTAGTAGGTGTTCTGAGCCCTAAGTTTGAAAATTGAAATGTCCATAGTTAGTAACGTAAGTACAACACTTAATGCTAGAAATAATAATGAAATTATTCTAGTAATTGCCCTAGCAAATATAATTTTACAAATTGTACCAGAAACAAACAATAGTCAGGATTCTGCAAAATTATTAATGCAAGCTACTGCTCTGATTGCTGTCCCTCCACGCCCCAAGAAAAATGCCCACAGTTTATTGAATATTTGACACTAAAGAAATAAAACTACTAACATCCTTATTACTAAAATTATTATAAACAGTTATTTAATATTCACTGTGTAGGAATAGAGCATAATATTTTTCTAGTTTAGCTGTGAACTTCTTGGATAACTATTGAAAGACAAAACAGACCATTTATCCTGACAACAGAATTTAGGCAAGAGCCAACATATTTAATGTTAAATCTTTAGACCAGTGTAACATTTGAAACAATTAAACTATGAAACCATGAAAAATGGGAGCTAATATGCCACACATGAAGGTTTATTTTGCAATTGCAAGTTATCAGTTTCGGAAGGATGTGAAAATAAACATCCTGAAAAGGATCTATTTTGCATTTTTGTGTTGCCAACTGGTGGCCAGACAGTAGAGCAGACTTAACCGTTTAGCATCTGGGCTTGTTCAGTGTGAATTTTGCATACTATTACATGCAAAAACAGAAAGCGTGACCTTGGAGGTCTGATAGGATAGTAGGAACTCACCAAGCACAAACCCCAGTGCCTGAGTTAGAAGAAACTGCATTGAATTTATCTCATTTTTACAGCATTCTTACTAGTTACTACTTGAGCTAATGTATCTGGATTGTTTCCAGTTCTTTTTTGAAATCCTTTAAGAAGCACTTTGTCCCCTTTACTTTTCCCTTTGTCTCTGACTTAAAAGAAAAAAAGCAAAATTTTACTTTTACTTTTTTTTTACTTTTTAATTTATTGAAATCCTTAGCCTCTAATGCCTGAGCTTTCAGGAACATGTTTAGCCCTCTAAGCTGGTCAAGTTTTAAAAGTCTGCTGCCATCTTTCACTCTGGTGGGCTAAGCACAAAGAGACAGGGTACACAAGAATTTTCCCTTGGATGTTGTTCACCTTGCCACCTCCTGGGGCAGAAGCCTGTCTGTCAGGCTCTTTCCTGGGGCAGTGGAATATATAAATATTAGCTTCTCCATCAGGTAGATACTGCATGGAGAGCTAGTTAAACATTTCCAACCTAGAAGGGATTAAAAAAAATCTTTTTTTTTTTTCTTTTACTCATTTCTTTCTCCCTCCCCAAGACCTTCAGCTTGCAGATCACCCCAGAGTGGTTCCTTTTCAATATTTCTAAGTCAAGCTCAGAGAATGGGTTAATGTCCACACACATTGCATGGGAATGGGAGGGTGTAGGGATACTTCAGGGGATGCTGAGTGTCAAATTGGGTTCAGGGTAGATGGAGTTCCCCATGGAGTTGCTAGGGATGGCCTTTCCCTCTCATCAGGATAGTTCAGGGGCCATGGAGAAAGAGTGCCTCCTCCTCAGTACAACTTGTAAAGGATGGAGACTGGTGACCAACTTACAGATTTTCTTCTGCAGTATATTCTAGTTAAAGCTTGTTAGCCATCCTGCAGTTATGAACAGTTCTTTCTCAGAACAAGTAATCTCTAATTTCTGAAGAGCTGAGGAAGAAGTCCTCTCCCCACCCATATTCACCACCAAAAAAAAAAAAATGTGCTAACTCTAGGGGCCCATCATCAGCCCGTATAAAAACAGAGTACATGTAAAGTCAAGAGTAGAGTATAATTTTAGCAGACGATTGTTTTAAGAAATATCCACAAATTTTACGTGGTTCTAGGTAGTCAATGTAGAAAAAACTTTCATTTTCATAAATATTATCCTGGCCTCCCTGTGACTACAAATAGGGTTCCTACATGATAAGCAATTTCAGCTTGGATCCCAGAGATAGGATGTCACTTTTGACTGATCTTGAGGAGGACACAGCTTTGGTGTTTGAGGACCAGTGAACCTCCATTTCAAGGAACTTCACATAATGACAGCTCCCTCGAAACTTCACAGTGGAGACGTGGAGTTCAAACACACAAACGTCACAACCAGCAAAATTTTTTATTTTGCTGCAAGAATTCAAAATTTAGGTTGGTAGCCCTTGTGCCAAGTTGCAATTTAATGAAATTCAAAATGAACCAAATAATAAATGCAGTCTTCTCCTTCCCCCGTGAAAACCACCATGGAGGAGAGTTAATGGAAACACTGACACTTAACTATAACTGCGCTTCCAGGCGCCAGTGTAATAATGGAGTAGTAAACCTTGTCCTGATAAAAGCTGTTCTGAAAGCAACAGCATTTATTGTACCTCCTCTGCTATTTGCAGAGTAGAACTGAAAAGTAGTTTGTTTTGCCTGGAATGAACTACTTTATGAATTTTAATGTACGATGTAATATTAAAAGCTAAACCAGGATTAAAGAAGATTTTTGTTCCCAAGCTAAAACAGTACTTATGAGAATGTGTTATAAAAGATTTTTTTGTTTCAGTTTTGGTGAGGAAGAAATGAACATCCATATTTGTGGAAACCTCTTCAGATTGGTTATTTCTTCTACAATAGCCTCTACTTTGTTTAGGAAAAAAAAAATAAAATGAATCCAGAATTTCTTGCTACTGTGATTGGCCTTATTTGATGATAAGATATGTACCTAGGCAGGCCAGGAGGGGATAGATGTGTTATTTTTTGTCCAAGTGTTTTTAAACAACTAAATTGATTGGTGATAGGAAGATGGTCAAATGAGTTTCTGATTCTCAGGGTGTTACATTTATAAAATAACACTCCCTTGTTCTGTAAGTATTTGCAAAACTTGGTTACTGTCAAAAAAAAAATTAGCTTATCTATGATTTCGTTTCTAAACAGAAAATGTGGCTATATGTGTGGGTGGGGTGAGAGGTTGTGTTTAAGTGTGGATGAGATGGGACATTATGTTTTGTTTTGTTTTTCTGTCCAAAATGAATACTGTTTTCACCTCCTCTCTCAAGTCCTGAGGTTGCACTGTTCAGGGCTTTTTTTTGTTGTTGTTCGTTGTTTCTTTTTTTTTCTTTTTCTTTTTTTTTTCTTGTTTTGAGGAGGAGGGTGTTTTTCAACCCAGCTTCAAACAGCCTCTAGCTTGAACTCAATTCTAAATTCAACACAGCAGGCTAGATGCTTGCTATGTATAAATTATGAAACACTTTTATGTATGGATATTCTCCAAGAGGTTAATTAGCATTATTGCATGGAATTCATCAGACCAGAGCAGACCAATGGTCCATCTAGTCCAGCCATAGTCTATACCTGATCTTTAAAGAGAAATTGTTAAGAAGCAGGGGAAGAATTTTTATACTTGGCCAGTGATGTAAATTGGAGAGGGAGAGGATATGGCTGTGAAGTACAACTCTTGATAATCCCCAAGCCCACTATTTTATAACTTTAAGACTTTCATTCTCCCGAAGATCTGTGGGCTAATAGGACATTTTGATGAAGGTATTAGTGTTTTCTGTTGTTCATTTCCTAATTCAAGATCAGCAGAAGGCAACAGGGCAGTATGAGTCTTTTTTTTTTTTTTAACTTTAGAAACATTAGATGCCATTGAGTTTATTGTCTTCTATAAAGATAGATGTGATTTAACAACTAGAATGAGAGTTTTCAGTAATTTCTGAGTTAAACACATATCCATACTAAATTGAACGTGGAAAAGTATGGACCAAGACCCACGATTTAAATTGTCTCCAATGTGGTGTGTGAATTCTGTTCTTTGATGACCTGGCTGTTCACTCCACAGCTCAGTTCAGTAGTCTATGAAGTACTGCTATGACATGAAGCTGTCTTTTGAAGCTGAGTAGCAATCAAAAAGTCAGCATGCTTACAGAAAAGAGAGATTTTTATCAGTAACACAAGAGCAAAGCATCTCCTTCCCAAAAGATGCCATGGAATTGTATAACCTAGCAGAGTATCTTCGTCTCTTCTTCCCCAGAGAACCCTCCAAGATTAGTTACAAGTTAGAAGTATTTCTTTTGGAAGGAGTGAAATAACTTTGTCAAAATTTAAATCTCTGGTCCAAGACAATGTGTTGACAAAGCCATCACATTTTAGTTTTCTAAGTTAGCTTAGCCTGATTTTTACGTGTGCAGAGTGAGGGCTGTCTCCAGTAGTAAATTTAATGTCCCCATTGTTCATCAGTTATCTTATAGCGAGTCATTTCCATTTAAAGGTTATAAAATTTCCACTGATTTTGTATTTTTCAAATTATATCACTGCATGGTGTTCAGGAGATGCACCTGCTCTTGTGGCCCCACGCTAGTCTGCTCAGTGTGAGGCATGTGTTTTCCCACCCTGCAATGTGAATAAGAGGATGTTCATGGTGCTGCTCCTCATGCTGCTCACTGCCTGGTGCCAGGAATGTTTCTGAGCAGCCCTTGGCCCAGGCTTGACCATCCTCTACTTCAGTATCACCCATTAAATGTCACACTGCAGAAAAGGAAACACCTCACTGTCCTGGTCACTGCTGCAAGGTACTGGTTGTTTTCAGATGGAAAAAAGTCATGTGATAAACTGTATGATGAGTTCTGGGATTTTTTTTTTCTATTTCCCTTTTGATTTAGAATTCCTGTTTTCAGACACTAGAAAGACTAATGCCTGCCAGTAGGAGGCAGGTGGAAGCATGTGCCTTGTCCTTGCTGAGGTTTTGCCATTTGCTGCAAATGATGAGGTGTTAGCACAGCGCTGGAAATGCCTGATAGACAAATAAGGCTCAGCAGAAGTGGCATGCACTCCCAGTTTCTGGGCTAGATTATTTTATCTTAAAAGTACCACAGAGGATAGTTAGGCTAAATTGAGCATGACATTTCTAGGAAAAAATGGACTGATGATTTGCCTAAGTATTTCCCTCACCCAAACCCTTTCCTTCTCATATTGGGAGACCTGTGTCATGAAAGCTCATATAAAAGTGAGATTAGAAGATGAATTGCCATGCTTTAATGATTTCCCTTTGAACTCCAAGGGACTTAAGAGCACAGGAAGATGCTGACTTGCTCTGGATTAAACTGATAGTGAAACTGGTTTTAGACACATCCTTGAGAGTAGGCTGAATCACCCTCTGGAATTGCCTGTCTCTGTCCATTAACTTAGAGGTAGCCTGAATGACTAACTTAGACGAGACAGCTAACTTCTGAATGGCGAAATTAATTCAGCTCCCAACAACTTCAGTATGAACCAGTTTGAACTGAAATCTAAAGGTTTGATTTTGTGTCATCACCTTGAGGGTTCTTGGCAGAAATACAGTCTTTCCTCTGAAGGTCCTTAAATCTCAGGCAATCACTGCAAGAGGAGATCCTAAAGAAAGATGCTGTCCTTAACTGTTGACAATATTGTAGGGATATTCTGATGTGTTTCTCAGTGTACTTGCTAATTTTTTGTACCTTTCAACTGATACCGCACAAACTGCAGATGCAGCTAACATAAAAGAGGCAATATCGTAGTCATTCTGCCTTATTTTCGTGTTATTTTCTTTAAACTGGATTGCAAGAAGAATACATACTTGAAAATGCGTATTTGATGTATGTAAGTGAAATAAAACCAGCATTAATAGTTTTAAGAAAGGCCTATCTTGATTTCATGAGTGAGATTAAAATATGCATTAATCTAAATTGTTGCTTTCTTAAAAACAGCTTAAGAATTAAACTGATCAGACAATATGTTAAAAAGTTAAATCTAAAGCAGCGAATTTTCTACATCACAATTCTTTTGAGTGTACTGGACATGAGGCATTTTTCTGTTGTTCTTTATTTCATTGGAAATGCTTTTATGCTACAGTTAAATTTTTTTACTTAAATTGCGTGGGGCAAAGAAATCTTGTAAGGATTCACAAGTCTCTACAAGATTGACAGATTTCCACCTAATTTGTTTTATGATATGGAAATTCACAGTGGTCAGCTAAGAGTAACTCATATTTCAGATGCATTCACCTGTTACAATATGCTGAATTTTCTTGTTTCCCAGTTGCCTGAACTATGGATAACTTATAATGTTAAGTTACCGAAAAGCTGAAAGAATATAAGAGCAGTACTGAATAAAAGGAATAAAATAGAAAGGGGAGAGAATGAGAGGAAAATAATTTTTTCATAATGAAAAATGTCTCATAACATATATTTTCTAGGTCAAAACTGCTACTATCGCTACAGAGAGGAATGGAAAAACAGAAAATAATTCCATGAACATTAATGCTTCCATTTATGATGAGATACAGCAGGAAATGAAGAGAGCTAAGGTGTCTCAGGCACTGTTTGCAAAGGTGGCAGCAACCAAAAGCCAGGTAAAGTTCCTGGGGCGCAACGGCCTCTCTTTTTTCCCCATCTGGTTTTGACCTGCTTCTGTGTAAATTATAGTGGCTGGACGTGGGTTAGCATGACAGCACACTGCCACAATTTGGAGTTCATGGTTGAGTTCAAAGGTAACGTCTGGGTACTGTTTATTCACTGTCCCATGCAGCTCAGCAAGTGCTGGTTTCATAAATACATAGTTGGCATGGATGAGGCAGAAACGGTGTGCAAGCTATCTGTAGTGGTGCTGAAGTAGGCTTCGGTGTTTTGTTAATTACATGGGCTGTAACAAGGAACACTGGGATTGTGATTTTTGTTAAAATGGTGAGTCAGAAACGGGGTTTGGTGAGGCTGTGCGTTGAAGGTGGGGCAGAATTGTCCATGTCCAGAGGAAAAAAAAAAAAAAGGAAAAAAGAAAGGAAGAAAAGGAAAACACGTGGTCATACAAGGTACATCTGAAAAAGCATGTCTTTGTGGCTGCTTGGTTACTTGCACTCGGGCTTACAGTCATATTGCATATTCAGTTTTAAGCCTCTGTTATGTGGTTTTCTATGCTGTTTTCTTCAACTGAAGAATTTCTGTCAAGTTTAGTGGCAAGAGAGTGAAATCAGTGAGCACTTGTTGGTTGTGATTACCATAAGTGACATGTCTTCTGAGAAAGATCACTAGAGTATGCAAAAGCATTGATGTAAGTGAGAATGTACTCAAAAAGCAACTCAAGGAAAAACATGTAGAAAAATGGAAACGAATAGAAACACAGTTATACCAACACTTGAAGGAAATGGTAAAGGCACCACTCCTTGCAACATTAAATCTTCACGTCAGATTAAATGTTAAGTCCAGTTAGTCACTTTTCCTTTACTTTTCTAAAACTCACTCTTAGAAAAACACATCCTCTTCCAGAGAAAGCTGGCAGCTATCAGTTAGACTGGTGTTTCTTGGGCCTTCAGCATTTCGGTGTTGATTTTCTTTTAAATTTATTTGACTTTTGACATCTATGGTGTTCGCATTTCGGAGTTTACTGCATTTTGTTGTACAGAAAGGATGTTGTCTCTTAAGTTATATGCTGTAAGGAGTATTTAAAGGGATATTTTGGAAATGTTATATCAAAATGATTAAACTCAAGCTGTGGACTGTAAAAATTATAGCTTTATAGGCCACATGCCTGCCTACCCTTCAATCACTGTCAAAGTGATAATTTCTACAATAATATGTTTCTTTTATTGTGGGATTCTAAACGCCAAGTGCTGTTTAAACATTAAACTGAATTGTTTATGTTAGTGCTGTACTCAGTGTGTCATACATCAGGCCACTATAATCTCCCATGGAATGTAAAAATTCTGTCATGAATCATGGCTTGTATATCAGAAATTACTGTAATTTTGATTGGAAATTACAGGGCTCTTGAAATGTTTCTAATTATGATAGAATGTTACAGCAGCTCCCAACCTGTGTGCTCCTCAGATGTCTTTATTTACATGTCAAGACCAGGGGCTAGAGAGCTGTCCGTTTTCTACACCTTCCCCATCCCTTTGCAGTTCTCCACAAAACTAAGGTATGAATCTGATCTACTGGTCCACATCATTTTGATCTGAGTTTATCTGTCATAGAGTATTTATTTAAGGATGTAATCTTAAAATTTCTAGGCAGGACAGCTCTTCCAATTGTGATTTTAAAAGAGACAGGTAATCCCTTTTCAAATCAGCACAGGAAAGACAAAGGCTTCCGAAGGATGAAGGGCATTCTTTTTAGAGTATTAGTATAAAATTTCGATTCTTGTGCAGGTTGTGCATAAGGCTGTACAAAACAAACAAGAGAAAATGCTTAGTTCTTTTCCCTTTCATTGTGGAAATTATGCCTCTATTTTCAGAGGTTGTGTTTTCTCCTGGATTTAAGCAAGCTAATGTTATTTATTTTTTTTATTAAGGAAGTTCTCAAGACCATACTTAGCCAAAGTGGCATTTGTAGTAGAAACCTGTCTCACAGAAATAACTTCATAGGTGACTGGATGCATTTTGCCTCCTCTAACCAGTTCAGTACTAGTCAGCCAATCAATATATTTTTTTAAATATGTAACAAAGCCATGTATAGTAAAGGAGATATCTGTCATGTAAAAAAATCTTCATTGGAGCTTGTCAGTAGTACAGAGAAATATTTCTTGGGGCAAAGAAGTCTGTCTTGCATGAACCAGAGACTTGTTCAAACATATTCTTTAAGAGGCTCTTACATAGTTCTTTTTTTTTTTTTTTTCATTTGGAGATATTGGTTTCTCACTCAGGACTGGAAAACCTGGGGTAATCAATTCCAGTTAAAATTAAAAGTCTGGAGAACACACAGTAGAAAATGATGTGCTGGTTAAAAATGTTTTTTTTTTAAACCTCACCAAAATTGAATATTCTTCTCCTATTTAAAAACTTGATTAACTGCTGAGTGTAAGGTCTGCAGTTTTGGTATAAAACAGTGTGTGACCTAAAGCGGTGACCAAGTGGACAAAGATAGTTGTTTGCTGGAGGGCTTTTTTCTTTTTCATTTAAAAAAAAAAAAAAAGTAAGAAAATGGTTTGTGTCAACATTAGATTGGGCCTCTAACTAAGCAGCCAGCATCTGCAAGGTGGCTGGGCTTGCCCGAGTCAGGAGACTGCAGATAATGTTCTGCTGACTAGAGCACTTTGAACAGAAGAGCTGTTAAATGATGCGCTACAGAAGTTTCTATTTAGGTAGCGCCGAGGTAAAAATCGAGAGCATCCTCCCTTGTGCTGTGTTAGCGCCTTTGGCAGCAGTTACCAGCTTCACTGAGGACCACGCGTGGTCCTGATGCTCCACGGACCCGGCGGGCGCAGGGGCTGGGTGCAGCAGAGGTCGTAGCACAGGGCAAGGGAAGGATGACGACAGCAGGAAGAGATTGCAGTGATACCAGTGAGATCTAGTGCTCTGCCCTAGGTGAGTGGTGATTTGCATACTTGCAGTTTCACGGCGCGCTTTGCTGGCGACTCACTCAAAAACTGCTGGTTGACTTCTCTGAAGAAACGGAGTTGAATGAGTTTGGGGTTGTAGCTAGGACATTCCTCCCAGTGTTGAATTATTTTCCCATGTAGGGATATACGCAATCTGTGTATTTCAGAAAATCCTATGTATTTAAGGATCAATATATTATCTGCAAAATAAAGTCAAATTCTGTTAAATTCAAAATATATACTTTATATATACTTAATATACATAATATATATGTAATAAAGTATATATACTTAATGTATTAAGTATTTTTAATGTATTTAATGTATTAAGTATATATATATACATATATATATACATAATATATATATATTAATATATACTTAATACATTAAGTATATATACTTTATTATATATACTTAATATATACTTTAAAAGTTACGATGATCATACTAAAGAATTCAGGAAGATATCATAATTAAAAATGCTTGGACACATAATATATTTGGGGGGATTTAGAATTGTAATCAGCAAAACACCTAACGTCAGTATTTAAAGTCTTACATCTTTATTGCATTTGGCCTGCATAATAGGCCTACAATTTTTTTTGTTAGATTGTGTTGAAAAGAGAGCTTTAGAAAAACACATACAAATAAAAGACAAATATTTATGAAGTGCTTTGTCTCTGCTCCCAGGGTTGTTTTTTTTTTTTGTGGAAGAAGGGCAGTACTAACAACATTATTTGCTAAAATTTAATCAGCACACCTGAATAAGTCAAAATGAAAAGAATCCACACACATAACATTTTGTGTGGTATGCATTACTTTTACAATTTAATCATATTGGGGTTTTATTAAATTTATTACCTAACAGTCTGATTCAAATAATTCTGAGAGCACATTCTTAATTTCGTTACTTCAAATTAAAAAAAAAAAAAGTTGATTTGTGTAATGATCATTAAGGCATCATGGTTCAGTAACTGTGCATTGGTTACAATGTTTTCATGTGGGAGCTAGGGATGAGGGTTTTTTTTGATGGTGACAGATGCTGAAATCTAATTTTATTCCATAAAAACAAACAAGGAAACAAACAAACAAACAAAAACCTAAAAGCCCCGAGAGATAAGGGAAGTAGAGACTTGTAGTGCTCCTATATTTTTCTGTATTTTGAGAAGTTATGTCTATGTCTTATTCTGAAAAGCTATGGCCTACATGCTGGTATGAAATAGGGAAGAAAGCAAAACTTTGATGAAAATCAGTTTGTGTTGCAAAAGCTGTCTTAAATTTAAGAAATTACAGTTTGCAAAACCTGAAGTGATACCAACTTCTGTATCTCTGAGAGTCCCATGCACTATAATATAAAGCTGTTCGCCTCCTTTATTATAACTAAATAATTTTAGTTTATAGTACAGTAACTAGGTAAAATAGATACCCCTCTGCAGCTCCAGTCTTGCAGATTACTGTGCACGTTGCAGATAGGTGTCAGATGCCCTTCCTTCTCCCTGAATAAAAATGCCTGTATGTTGAAGCCTGTGGCTGCCGAGGCACTTGGCTCTTCCAGGATCACACTCTGATTTTAACGTTGGAGTAAAACAAATAAGAATTTAGCCAAACTTCCAGAAACATCACGTAATTAAAGAGGGTTTTGACCCGTTACTTCTGAGCTGTTGCACAGTGTTGCCTAATTTCCTGTCCCTCCGTCCCCGTCTTTCAATTCGGTTAGGCAGTTATCCTCTTTGAAATGAGTAGTTCTGCATGCAAACCATGGAGGTGCCATCAGTGGTTTAGACCGCGCTATAGACTCCACCCTAAGCCATCACACAAGTATTTCATGCAGTGGTATTTTATCAGAAGTGTTCGACTTAGCCTTAGTATGCACCTGGAGTTTCCTCCTCTGGAGCTCTGCATGGGAAGGTGCATGGGGTAGGATTGAAAGAGCATCTCCCACTTGCGAGTAGATTGGAAGGAGTTAAATGGGAAGGGAATGCTAAACATTGGCACTAAAATTGCTTTTGGCATGCAAATACCATGCTTTTCCTGACATAAATATTTTCAGAATAGGCCATTAGAGTTCAGGTATATAAAACCCTGCTTTTACTGGAAATTTTAATGTTGTAGTAAACCCAGAGATTTATAGTGAAAAATTGATGTCTGTTATCTCACTTTTATCTTTTAACCAGCAGTTTTATAAATGCTATATCTTTGATCTGGCTTTTTCCATCTAGAGACTGAGCTATATACTCTAATAGGAAAGTCGTTTTTAAACAGCTTCCCACATTGAACAAGCACGGTATTGTGGATCTGGCACGAAGATGTAACATGCCATTACTGCAGATATATAACGATCTATTCAACTATTTTCCAAGGGGGGTGGGGGGGGAGAACCTTTTTATCAGCAGGAGTAACCCTCTGGTAACAATGTGGCTTTAAGAGGGGTGGTGTCACAATTTATTTCCAAAGCTGTTTCCTCCCAGAGCTGCATCTCATGCTGTCCTGGGGCGGTCCAGCCTGGGGGCTCTGTCCTTCACCCCACTTCTCTGTGAAGTTGTCTCCTGCTTTGTCTCCCTCCGAGCAGCTGAGTCACTTCCTGTTTTTAAATGTTGGCTTAAAACCTCTTTTTTTCCCCCTCTCAGCTTACAATGGGCTCTCTGTGGAGTGGGGAGGGATGCTGCACAGGCAGCCACAAGGTAGAAATAAAAACGTGCTCGGAGGTCTTCCGCCATCCCTCGCTTCCACCTGGAGATAAACCCCTCACCCTCGCGGGAAGGCGAGATAGCAAGCGTTAGCAGCAGAAGCACACCATGCAACAGCCTCTCCCTTTATTTTTTTTCCACGTCCCCCCCTTCACTCCCCGCGGGGATTGCTCTGGCAGTTGAAGACGTGCCATGAGCAGCAGGAGCTGGGATGGGATCGGGTGTCAGCAGGGACGGGAGAGGAAGAGTGTGAACCGAGAAGGCAAGATGGGCTCCTGTGCTTGATCAAGAATGGCCCCATAAAGCAGCGTGTCATTCAGTGAAACTGTGAAACTTGGCAGATAAAGCTGATTTGCTTCTTTCACAAAATATCGTATGGCAGAGGCAGTGTGTTCTGCCTCGCCCGGGTCGGATGCAAGGAGATTTTCGGGTTTCTATTTGCAGGAACAGGAGGAGTGCTTAGAGCACTCCAGGTCCTTCCTCTGCCCATGTCTTAATTTTGTTTACATTGTGTTTTCTCAGAAATAAAGGTTAAAACCTTAGGAAATTTCCTTAGGATTTTTTTTTTAATTCTTTCTCAGGCAATAGAAAAATGAGGTCCAGTTAGCCGGTTTATCGCTTACCCCAGGGAGAACCTGAGAAGGGCTGGCGGCAGTCCTGGCCATCCCTATTTTATGGGTATGACCTTGGTTAAGCAGGTTGTCTTCAGCAAGTCTTGGGTTCCCACTCATAAAAAGTAGACAGCAACTTCTTGAATCAACAGCGATACGCTGAAGAGTGTAAGCCTTAAAATCTCTGAGGCGGTTCATATCAGTGTGCAATTGCCCACGGAAATATGTGTGGAGGGAAAAAAAAAGCATTAAAACCCTGATATAGTTGAAGCCAAAGAAAAAGGTTCAGCGTGGAAAATACTTCACTCGTAAGAGGACAATACTGACCACTTAAAGCCGCTCCTGGAGGCCAGGCAGCCCTTTCAGGACATACGGCAAAGGTTGGGTTTGTTGACATATGGATTGAAGAGCAAGAGCATGCTTCCCAAGCATGCTCTATATGTGGGGTCAAACAGCTCTTGCAAGAGGTTCCCGGCGAGGCAGGTTGAGGAGCTGGTAGCAGCTTCCAGAAGCGCCGCATTTTTGAGCCCTAAGGAGAGATTTCCCAGAGGAATGCAGTGCACACCTGCCTGGCATTACTCAAGAGTTAATGCTTAATTCCTTCACGGTCTCATCCTGCAGCGCATCCCTTCGAGGCGCTAGGGTTGGGGCTGCTGAGTGCTGGGCAGGATGCGGCCCCATCTCACAGGTGGCCGGGAGCATCACTCGCGGCTTTTGCTTGGGTGGTTTTGTCCGGTGGAAGGAGCACGGCGTGGGGGAGAAGCGAGGAGAGCTGCAAGTTTAAGTTGTCAAATGTACAAATGACAAAAGACAGCCAAGTAGGGAAAGCTTTTTACAAAATATAAAATTCTGTTAAGGAAGCAAGACGGCACAACATAAGGAATGTTTGGTACATGTTATTGCAACTGAAAAATCAGAGTATGGAATGAATTATAATGTAACATAATCCATAATTTTACAGTTTTCATTTTGAATTATTTATCTTATTTGATTTGATTAAAGATAAAACCGGCTAACAATATCTTGAACATCTCTTCATGTCTTAATGGCAAATGAAAGATGTCCTTATTATAGCTTCCCAATTTAAAAAATTTTATTTGTACCATTTCTGTATAATTCCCGTTTCTTTTTAAAGCACATTTCAGACATGCATTGTGTACACACGATTCCATAACCCATCAGGCTTCAGTGTTGCCTCAGTACCTCTGATTCAGTAAATCAGATCATAGGCAGCATGCTGTCATATAATAAGGTGTCTGATCCTTATTACCAGTTTGTTGATGCACAGACTCCTTCAAATTGACCATTGCAACACATGGTTTCCCCTGAAACTAGCTGTGATAATTAGCGTGGCTCTAATGAGACAGAATGTCACTGATCTTGTGCTGAACTGTCGAGTATCGACGCTACGGATGGGAACTGTCAAAGCTTGCCATCTGTGACAGAGCTTGGCATATTCCATTTGCAAGGTAGAGCATGCTCAATAGACTGTTTTTAAACAAATGGTCCATTTCTTGATTAGGGCTCTGTGTTCTGCTACCGTGGAAGACTTTATATTAGAGTGAAACTTTTTTCTTTTTCCTTTTTTTTTTTTTTCTTTTTCTTTCCTTTTTTTCCCCTTTTTTTGCTGGGGTAAGCTCATTAGGAAATGAAAACGTTACTAATTCTCAATCCGGTGCCTTCAATCCTTTTAACTGTGGCCTATCAGCTTTTTGGGGAGAGGCGGGGGGAGCCGATAATGTATTTGTTCTCCTTCCTTCCCTGGTTATCTTAAGGTGGTTATTCTAAGGCTAGCACTTTTTCCGGGCTTTTACCTGATTTTGAAGCAGTGAGGAATATGGACAGTGTAGTTTTAAGAGATAGAGGAGCAAAAATTAAACCAAAGTCCTGGATCCCGTGAAGTGGGAGCACGTGCGGCCGGGATGAAAGCATCGAGCCAGTCGAGAGAGCAGGGCGGCCAGGCTCCCGAGAGCAGCCCTGCAACGCGCTCTGCTAGAAGTCCAGCGCTGCTTATCATTCCAAAATATGCTTTGTTGCTTTTTATTTCCTCCTTCCCTGGCAGACCACACAGGGCTTGTTCTGAAGAACATTTTCACTAATCTGATCAGGCAGCCAAATACGCCGGGAAAACTGCTTTAATGATCCCACTAATTACCTCAAGTCAATATGAACTGTATTATTAGACTGAGGGAAAATATTCCATTAGGTCTCCCCCTTGGGAGTTTCTCCGCTTTGTGATGTCACTGGAGCCTTCGCCCTCTCGCTTGTAATTAATTTTATTTACACACGCAGGCACGCACAAGGTCACACCTGCACAACCGGAGCTGGCCGGGGAGCGAGTGGCACTCAGGCTTAATCAGATCTGTCATAATTACCATTCTGCATGTTTCTGACACACGCTGTGAAATATTTCAATTTAACTGCCGCTACCAGCACAACCAGATGTAGTGTGAGTGTGGCTGCATTGGAAATATTATTCCTCAGGATAAACTCTCTCCTCCTCCTTTTTCCTCCCACCCCCTCTCCCTTTTACAGCTAATGTGGCACAGAAGCTGATGTATCCTGTAAATCTTGAATGCAGCGCTAGATTGATAACAGCAGATTAGACAGTTTAACCACAAACAGCTTGTTCATTTTTCACAAATGAAAACCACATGTGGTGTAACTAAAATTTCAGGCTCCTTTTTTTTTTTTTCTCCTCTTTGGTTGTTGTTTCCTTTTGTGTGTGTGTGTTGAGGTCTGCCTTTTGCTGCAAAGGAGCGAAATAAAAGGGTAAACATATAGGGGGGGAGAGACATTGCTTTCTTTGGAGATTATTTCTCTATGACCTTTATTAAAAACCTTCCTTGCTTTGGCAAAGAAATCCGATATCACACGGGGGGGGGTGCCTCTCACTCTGAGACTTTCTAATCTCTATTTTATGCCCACTTATTAAAGAAGTCATCCTACTGTGCTGTTTTTCAAAATAACATGCCAACAAACACCTCGCTTTAAGAAGAGCTGCTAACCAAAAATGGAGCCTTTGCTGCCACCTGAATTTAGCAGAAATAAAATTTTCTGCCAAAGTTTTTCTCCATGAATTTTGTCCCTGTGCTATCTCTTTCCTTTTCCTCCTCCTTTGGGGAGAAGATACTGGTTTTTAAAGAATTGTGAAAGTATTGAGAATTTTGGCAAATGAAGAATTGATTTTTTTTTAATGAAAACATTCCAGTATTACTTATGAAAATAGGTTATGATTGGGTTTTTAGAGTCAAAATGTTGTCTATAAATTGATATTTTTTTTGAGAAATTCATTTTTTTTCAGTTCAATTGTTCAGCTTGCCCCAGTTAAACAGCCTTCAGTACTTAGTAAGGCTTTTTAAAACCATCTACTCTTTAGCAGATCACTGTTGGCTAGTTTTCTTACACAAAGAAAAAAATAAGCAGTTTTGATTGAAAGTTTTAATTAAAAGTGTCTAAAACATTTCTTACAGCAAGACAAAAAAACGTGCGTGTTGTGCAACTGAGCAGATTCCCCAAATGATGCTGCAGGTATTGTCAGGTGAGATGAGTGGTGCCACACAGCTGAGAGGCATCCAGGGGAGGCTTAAAAGAAGTGGCTTCAGTAAGCGAGCGCTTTAGCCGTTGCCACTGACTTGCGATGAGGTGGCAATATCGAAAGTGCATGAGATGTGCAAGGAAGAGCTGGCTGAAAAAAAGCACACAGGGTAGGGTTTGAATGCCACAGATGGCCCGATTTGCAGGGGAAAATCTCGCTACATGATAACCCCCCAGCTTGGTGCAGGCAGAGAAAATGCCCCAAGCTGTGCCCGCACAGCCCGGCCCCAGCGCTGAGCTGCAGCAGGGCAATGCAGGTGTGCTGCCAGCCGCCCGTGCTTCGTGGCACCGCCACCTCTGGGACAGATCCCCGGGGTCCCTGCGGACCCTACGTGAGCAGGTAACCTCTGTAGGTGCAGCAGGAGCCATGGAGGTGCCGTGGATTCTGATGCTTCCAAAATAAGTCCAGGGTGAGTCAAAGAGGGGGGGAGGAAGCGAGAAAGCTGAGCGTGAACTGTCAGGATGTTCGCAAGGGTCCAGAAATCCATCTCTCATTTCTTGCAAAACTATTTGAAAAAAGCAGTGCAGTCTGGAAGCACTGGATTGCCGAGAGAAAGAAAGTGCAGCACCCTCTCCCACCTCCTTTGAGTCTTTTGTTTTCAATTTCTCTTTCCTAGGTAGAGGTGTTTCGTTTCCTGCACTCCAGATGCGTGAATCAGCTCCTCCTCAGGCAGCACCTGCTGTCTGCCTGACAAGAGGTGCTGTTTCTGGCAGGATGGATTTTCTTAATCTCTCTTCCTGCTTTCTGTATCCTCACCTTCTGTTTTGCTTTCCTCTCATTACCTTCGCTAATTCCTCTAGCTACACCTCTCCTCTTAGCCTTTCCTTGACTTCTTCCCACCCCGTCTACACGCTCCCTATCGCCTTGTGCTCCATCTGCCCCTCTCTCCTGTCCCACTGCTGCTCCCTGCGTGTCGGAGCTGCGTGTAGGGCATTGTACCTACTGTGCATCCCCACCCCTTCTCCATTGTCAATGCAGGTCGCTGATGTGTGGGGGCTTCTGAGGGCTCAGTATATTGTTTCTTTAACATGAAGCTAAGGCATTAAAAAGAAAAGAAAAAAAACAATTGAAGAAGAAATGTCAGAGCAAGCTGTACAGGAATTAATGGCATACTGAAATGAAAAACAAAGCTGTAGTGCCAGAGCTGAGGAAGAGGCTGAGGAGCCCTTGGTTCCCGGCACCGGGGGAAGCAGGGCACCAAGTAAACAGTGCAGAAAACAAAAGAGAGCAAAACGCGTAACTAAACAGGAAGCGGCAGGGTAAATTTCATCCTGAGAAACCGAGGGCTACAAAATATGCTGCTGCAAAGAATAAAGGCATCTTCTGCAAACAAACATGCAGCGGCAGTCTGAGAAGCAATTTGCTAAAGGAGTGACCGATTAAAATTCAGGTGAAGGGTCACTGGGCTAAGGAGGGGGTAAGGAATAGTAGATTTGTGACATTAAACTGGATAATTCAAAGCATTCAACACCGGAAAGAATGTTATAGGCTTGTTAGGTGCAAGGTGAGAAAGGAGACAATGTTTTGTTGCAGATAATTTTTAATTTCACTGCTTCTGATGATTTCTTATTCTGTCCATTTTTCATTTTCCTCAAATTTAACCTCTAAGTCAAACTCCAAGGTTTTGGTTACAGATTAGCCCAAACTGCTCTCATGTAATGAAAAGACTAGGGCAAGCACACAGCTTGCTAAGTTGGAAAAAAAAATCCAATTTGCAAATATTTATCTAATTCCCAATCTGCCAGATTATATCAGAATCCACATTATTCCGTGGTCATCTTACTTTTATTCCTGTGCAGCTGTCAAGTTCCCTTACAATACAGGATGGCATTTGAGAAACAAATGAAAAGAGTTTTCAGAACCTGTGTAAAGTAAAGGTGTTGGACTGAGGGGTCTGCAGCAGAATTCCCTCAAGTTTTGGGTCTCATGTGAACAAGCTTTGTACGAGTATCTGTTGCCTCTGTGGGTGTGCTTAGATGACTAGAGTTAGGGCAAGTGAGGGTATTTTGCTGAGCCAGGTGCTTAGCATCTCTAGTCTATGTAACATACATACTGATACAGGAACCTTCCACTGTTTATATAAAAATGATTATTAGAAGGAAAAAAAAAATCTATGGAGGGTTTATGGGAGCTGCTTTTTATTTTTCCTTTGGGGCAGCCACTTTGCTTCTCATTTCCTATTCTTACATAGTATGAGGAGGGAGTCTTGCTAAAGGATCAATCTTCCCCAGCCAGGGGAAGGGGCCAGGGCAGGCAGGAGGGTGCCTGCTCCCCTGGCGCCCGCTCGAGGGGCAGGAGCTGCTGCAGAGCCATGCTGCTCTTCCCAGCCCCTTCTGCTGCCTGCAAATGTTCCACTTGGCTGCCACTTTTCTTGGCTGGTGAAGAAACACCTAACACTAAGAGCTGCTCTCTTTCTAGGAGCTTTCCCTCGTGGCCACGGTTGTCCCCAGCGTGAGGGCAAGCTACCTGAAAATGCCCTTTTGTGGGTTCCCAGCCACGGCCAGCCAGGGGAGAAAAAAACCCTCTCCGGCTTCCCCTTTTGGTTCAGCTTTCCTATTCTTGTAAATCGATGCCCCAAGCAACCACACTGCAGTTTGGGGGATTTTAGCTTTCTGATGGCTTTGCTGTTTTTATTTTTCCATGGGTGATATATGTGTTTCTGACAGCTTCTTTCTCATTCGCTTGGGAGGTTTCCGTCTTTCGCAAGTGTGAATTTTAGACTTTTTTTAAAATGGGTGGAGGAAATGGGCATTCTTAATTTTCTGATGTAATTAACAAAATGTGGAGGAAAGTTAGGGAAAAGTTTGGTTTTGGTTTCTTTAAGACCCCTTCACCTTTGGCACGATCAAAGGATTACGTGTTGTTCACCACGGAACCGGGACCTTCGGGATCCGGTTGAATCACAGGAGAAATGTTAAAAGAAATCTTCCCAGCCTATTTAAAAGTCTAATTCAAATACACAGGAAAGCATTTAGTTAGGCCGTAAAAATGCCTGAGATGTCTGAGAGCGTGTTTGAGCTGTGTGGGTTTTGGACTGATGTCACTTGTTGGAGCATCTTGTCAGCTAAGCTGAATTCACAGTTAAGTCCGAATATCTACAAGTCTATGATTCCTCAGCGCGAGGTGGATCTTCCTGTGATCCAAGATGAATTCTGGAAAGAAAAAGGCATATGACAAGAAGCCACGGATTTAAATTACTCCCTCTGGGAAATTATAATCTTTTAAAAAAAATAAATCTAATGACATGATGTGCACATGTACAAGTAATTGCGGAAGTGACACTTTGGCCCTATGGCCTTTTTACTAGAGGTCTTTCCCTCAAAGCAAATGTTAAATCTCCATAAGCAACATAATAATAAACATTTGCAGTTCACTTGTAAATTGATAGTACTAAAAAAGATTTTTAAAACTGCCAAGCTCTTTCTGTTAAAGACCCTTCTCTAACTAAGCTGTAGCTATAGCTGTCATATGAAAATTGATTGCACGTTTAAGAATAAATAAATGTAGGCTATTAAGGGTCGTGGTTGGATTTAGGGTTGTATTTACTTTCAGGGGAAGCATTGGCATTGCAGTGAAATCAGTAGTTCTCCCTACTTAAATGAAAGATAAAGGGCCATATATTACCAGTCACCCTCTGTGAAACCCACTGACCCATTTTATGTGCCTATGCCATAAAAAGTAATGTACCAGACTAAGACTGACTTATTTAATAATTAGCAGATATTTTTTCTTGTTTAGATTTTTTTTTAAAGTATGTTTTTTGTCCTGCGTATCTCGTGGTTACGATGCCAACTGAATCGTGTGTGTGAAAAAGGAAGGATATGGAGGAGAGGAAGGCAGAATAAAGCTTCACCCACTGTTTTTTGCATGTATTACTTTTTCCCTTCTTTTTACATATGAATGTAGTTGCATTTTATGTAAGATTTTCAAAGGAATGCATATTATGTTTTTGATTAGGGCTTGTGCCTATCATTGCTAGGCAATTGAAGGCAATACTGTAGAAAAGATACATTTAAACAAGGAAACGGAGAGGTGGAGGAGGCTGAGAGCAGAGAAACCAAGCCTGGGAGAAGCCCTTAATTTAGTTTATTAATTCCCTCTGTACTCGACTAAAAAGTAATGATATTTATGTTTTCAGCCAGTTTTAGAGTTAACGGGTTAGGAGCGTTCTGGTTTTTTCTTCCCAGGCGCTTGTGGTACGTCTCAAGTGTTCGCACCCGGGGACCGTGCATACCGATTTTGATACAGCTTCAGCCCTTAATCCGACAAGTTTTTCTGTAGCGCTGGCTCCTAGCCACGCACCAGGGCTCCGAGTAGAGAGAGGTCTGATACGACAGACTAGACTGCAGGAGCAGGGCAGCAGTTCCCTAGGTCGTTTTGTTTCTGTACTCATTTCATGCCTATCATTGAATTTTATAGGTTGCTTTAGCGAGTATCCTTTTCCTTTTTTTTTTTTGTGTGTGTGTGTGGTTTTTGTTTGTTTGTTTGTTTTGTTTGGCTGTTTACAAGAGTAGAAATACATATTTAATTTGTAAGTGCTGCAGCTATACAGGGAAAAAAGGCAGGGGGAAGAAGAGACATCAGGGATCCTTTTCCCCTAAAATATCACCAAAAAAAATGCAGTGAAAAGCTGTCAGCACCACTGCTGGCAGCTTGGTCATTTTTTTTCCCCAACCTAGGGAAGAGGTGTAGGTAACATGCAGACAGATGGTGCAGCTGAATAATAGGTTGGATAAGAAATTTAGCAGCATAATCTGTTTCTTCAAAGGAAGTTTTTCCTGCTAGTGAAGTTTACCTTTCTTCTGAAAAGCCCTATGAGGTTGTGGGGTTTTCAGTTTGTTTGTTTTACTAAATCTCATCTATTACAATGGCAGATACAGATTTACTTAAAATTCACATCTGGCTTCCCCTTTCAATGTTCTAGTAATGAAAGCCAGTAGAACAGATAAACCAGAAATATCTGGAGATAAAGGACAGCTTCAGGTTTCAAACTTTCTCTGATTTAGTGGAATGCTAAAAGGCAGAGCCTGAAATTTAGGACTGATTAGTGTGAATAAAATAATAAAGCGAACATCTTTCTGGGAACATTTATTTTCACTTTACGCCACATCTCAAGAAGAGGCATTCATGTTCTAGCAGCTCTGCTCATCCTCTGGATCAGACTGAACACCAGCTTTTGCTTCTTGAATTACAGATACACAGTTTTGTGAGCAAAATAGGGAAATCCCAAGCTATTGAACATTGATGGCAGCTTTCAAAATTACTTGAAAGTATGTGCCTCACAGAAGTCGGTTCTTAAAAGTACTTGAAAATATAAGCTAAAATGAAAAGCTTTTCACTAACAAATGTGTTGTTCAGTATCAAAAACTACTGAGCCTGACAGATTATTAATTTTCCTTAAAATTTTATGAAGATATCCAGTGGCCATTCTTTTAACAGACTTCGGCTCTTCTGGGAAACATGTAGGTCTATTCAGCTTTGATAGGAGATAACCACGACAATTTATGTATTTTAGGAAAAATACAAACCTGCGTCAGAATAAATTCTCCTGCAGTCAGGGAATTCCTGAAGAATATTTAAGGCTTAAAAGGAGCACTCTGATCATCTGGGCTTGTACCCATGTCTGAACCCACAGGTATTTCACCCAGAAAGAAGTCAAATTTCAGTAATCTCAGCCCAAAGACGAGTTTTGAATTAATTGCTCTCTTCTTCCACTGCACTGGGGGTTGCCTGGTGTAGTTTTCTGGATAATACAAATGTAATGCAAACTGCATTCCCACTGTAAACTAAAACAGAGTCCGTTGCTACTTATTTGTTGGATTTGTTTTGTGCTGAAGCAACATTAGTTTGTTTTGCTTTATGATGCCTTATACAGGAGCTTATGTATTCTGAACTCCCTGAATTTTCGATCCTGTTCAACACTGTGAGAAATCTCAGTTGAAGGGTTTAATGCGTTTTCCAATCAATGTGTAGGAAATTTGGCCTTATCAATTTAAATGCTGGTGATCCTTTCATTGCATTATGGAAGAATCTTCTCTAAGCAGAGATTATTCTTAAGAACTTCATAACATTTAAAGGTTAATATGTTAGGTAAAGAACAATATCTTAAGACAAACATTTTTATTACAGGACATGAAGGGATAGTTCTGATTAAATTACATGATTATTTGAATGGGAAGGAAGACAAAGTGCATCATTTCTTGCCCTCAACTTTAATGCCTTTAATCAAATAATGACCTTCTGGAAATAGTTAATTTTAAGCATTTGGAAAGATCAATACCACTTTGCCACCAAAAAATGGCCCAGATGATGAAATTTGATGTATTTAAAGTACCATTTCACCCTTTTAACCTAGTAAATAATTTAAAATGCTTTCAGTACTCCTATGCTGCCATAATGTATCTCATTGGAAGTATTATGACTTTTCCAAAAGCAACCTTTCTGTACAATGAGCAGCTTACAAGTTTAATACTGAAGCCTAAGACCATATGCACATATTGTAGTGGTGGTGTCGGCCTTTTTTCTTCTCTTTTATGTGTGGATTCGGTTTTGAAAAGAAATGGAAATATCTATGACGAACACAGCCATTTGGAACAAAAATGAGATTTGTAAAGCAAGTTGGACAGCTTTTGAAGGGAAAAAGTCAATATTTAAAGTTTAGTTCATGAGTTCTTTTCCTTTGTTTTGTCTATAAGCTTTTTTGTTAAAGGTGAAGGATTTGGGTTGCTCAGACAATTAAGAGCCCATTTTACCAAGTGTAATTTCATATCTGTGCTCTATAAACTGGAGTGCCTTCAGCATTGTAAATAAAAAAAATTGCCCTCTATTAGCATGTTTGTGGGCAGATTAAAAACAGTCTTCATTAGCATAAGTAACACTTACAGATTCTTTTAAAAGTAGAAAATTATTTGCTGAATGATAAATTGCTAGCTTTATAGTTAGTTGCTGAAAATGTGCTCATTCAAAATGCCTACTTTAGTTTAGTCTACAATACTCAATTTTTTTGAGTTCAAAGTACTGTTTAATGGATTATGTACTTAGTCTTTGTTCACAGTAGATGCTGAAATGCAATTCACACTTTTTGCTAAAATGTTTGTATCAAATACCTCCCTATTTAGACTGATTTCTTCTAACACTATATATTTTTATTATGCTATATGCCCCAGAGACTGATACAAAATAATCTCCGATATGCTATACCAAGGAAAAGCTGTTCACATCTTAGCACTGATACTGTAAAATGTTTTGCCTTCATGGATTCGAATTACAGCTCTTTTTAAAAATGTTTGATTCTTTGTTAGTTATTCTGAAAGAAATATTCATCATTTGGCAAATTATCATCACTATAGCAAATTCACCAAACAAAAGAATTCAGTTGCTCCACCTTGAAGCCCTTTCTTTCTGGACTTGTTTATTGCTGATTTGGATGGAAGCTTTGCCCAGAGAGCATCTTTCATGCTGGTAATGCTGCCCTCTTTGATCTAGTTAGAATTGGTATTTACACCTTAAGTGTAGATTTCCATTATATTATTTTTTTCATTTAATAAGAAGGATACCGGAATGCAAAAATAGTTTCTCTAGACACTGTGCGTGACAGAGCAGGACTTTAAATACAGCTCAACTCAGTCTGAATAAAATAGCATTTGGATACGTAAATAAAATGCACGTATGCTTTCTTTAAAATAAGCGTGCTCATGGGTCTTGCAGACTCTAATGTTTGGCAGTTATCCTCTTTGCGCTTTTCTTGCAATGGTTTGGCAGTAGAGCTTTCACAGGTTTTTTTCCTTTAATATCTTATGTTTCTTTACTAAATCCCTACAAGAAAACCAGGCAGAAGACTCTTATTTATTTTAAATATCTTAGGTTTAGCATCTTTTTTTTTTTTTCACCATTTTCTTGCTTACTGTAGCAAGACCTTTGCAGATGGTACTTGGTTACTTGAAAGTGCATAACAGTATTTTCTTTGTAGCAGATGGATTTAAGACTTTTAGTTCCCAATAAATGTAGGTTTACAATACATAACTTTACAGGATTTGTGTTGTATATAACAGGTTTGAACATATTATCTCAGAATTCATCTGCATGGCATTTTCAGCTTATCCAGGGCCCATGCCAGTATTTTAAGTAATAGGGAGAGCATAGTGATTGATAGCAGCTAAAGGCGTGATTTTGAATAGAAACAAAGGTTTTAGAACAGAAGGTGTCAAATTAAACTTTGTCAGTTTGAAAAGTAGTAACATCCTGAAAGTTCTGCAAACATATTTACATGTGGCTAATGTTTATATTTTGCTTTGTACTCTCTTTATATTCAGTGTAATGTTGCCTGGCAAATTTACTCTGTTTTAAAATCAAGGTTTTTCCTAATGTCACTGCAGAGTTTTGGGGGGTTTGCCTTGCTGCATAGATTTATCTGTCTAATTATTTTTAGGCTGTTTTTTAATGATGTGCTGTATGTGCTGTAGAAACTGGCTGTCATCAAATTTGAGTTATAAATATTTCCTTATTATTTTAGGGTCCTGTCCACTTACTATAATATTATAAAAGCATGAAAAAGCAGTGGTGTGAGCTCTCCTTCAGAATAAATTGTATGAACTATACAGAAATTGCTCTAGATGTAGGTGCATGTAAGAGGAAAAAAATCAGCCTTGTTAAGTTCACTAGTAAATTAAATGATGTTAACTATAGTGCTTCATACTTCTTTAGATCAAATAGAAGCAAAACCTACAAATTTTGCATAACTTAAAATCCCCATTAGACGAGTCTATATCATTATTTTTTCTCAGAGTTACAAAAACATTTCATACATTCTCATTTAGCTTACTTTTCTGAATAAGCTTTATGTTCAAACAGAAGTCTGAACTGAAATTAAATTAAATACTTATGGGGGTTGGTTGGTTGGTTTTCTGAACCAAGAGAAAACACGGTGGTATAAAGTCCTACTAACTAAATAAACCCCTACAGCCTCTGTTACTGCCCACTCACTAACTCTTCTGAGAATTTCTGTGAGGTCAACTTTTACAAATATTTTCAGAAATAAACAAAGACCCAAAATTGCTTCTGTCCTTGTAATTTTAGAAGATTTCAGTTGGTCATTTCCATGTTGCCCATCATATATTTTATCAGAATAACTGTTTACTTCTTTAAGAGCGTGAAGAACAGAGTGGAAAAGAGACATTTAATTAGAGTAGCAGTATATTCTATACACAGTGTCAGAAGCAACTGATTTCAGTATCTCAAAATCAGTGTTTCTCTGAAGGGCTAGCAGAGACATGCTTCATCTTACAACTCATCAAATCATTTTTACATAAAAAATTAGAAGTGAGATTTCAGTGCAAAGACTAATAGCATAGTACTGAAAGTGCAATGCTAGTTAACAGTAATTTGTAAGACTAAAGACTGATCTATCAACTGTAGAAACACAGAAAAGGCAATATGGGGAGAAGGAATTTCTTAGTTAACAAAAGTGTTGTGAAGTATGTTTAATCAGCATAAACTTTGATTGCTTAGGAATGATTTTTACTACGGGGCATTTAATAAGAGTTACAACTGCCTTTTCAAAAGAGCATCTGAAACTTCCATTGCCAGCAGACAAAACGTGCAGCTTCTAAGTGCATGGTGCAATTTCTTGTTAGGTCTGTGAGTATACCTTAAAGAGCTGTCATGGAAGGGGAAATGTTGTCTGTCTTGTCTTTATATATACATATATATATATATATATATATATAACTTTCACCTAAATGCTTTTGCAGTTCTCCTTTCTCTTTCACCACCATTAGAAGGACAGGACCAACAGTTTCAATATGAAGCAGTGCAGACTCCAATTGTCCTTCAGTTAGAAGGACAATTTTTTCAGCTTCAGGGTGGGCCTGTTTCTTTTTAATTAAATTTTCATTTCAATTAAAAGATCTCAATTTGGTTCTCTTCATCTTCTCCCCTCCATCCCCAGTAAACCACCTATGCTTTCCGATTGCACATCTTAACTTGCTGCAGAAAGCTAGCACGGCTGTTGAGCACAGTCCTGCACTTGACCCCATGGAAGCAAGGCAGGCAGAGAACCACAAGCAGCATGTGGATTTTGTTAGGGGCAGGGAGAGTTTGTGCACTGACCTGCTGACACGTCCCAGGGCTCCTCATGATGGGGAGGGAGAACATACAGACCCTTGCTACTGTTTTAGAAACATGCCATAGAGCTCGAACTGAGACAAGCTGTACATTATGTGCTCTGTAGGATGGCATTTGGCTACATTTCCCAATTAGCTTTTTAAGCCCTGGGGCAATACCCAGCATCTGCGTGGCCAAAAAGTGGGGTGCGCCCCCCCTCCAGGGTGCAGGGGGCCCCTCTGCTGCTGCTGCTCTCCTCCCTCTCAGCACACCTGGTGAGCACGCAGTGGGTCTGGGCCCTGCTTAAATTTTTGCCTTCTCAGCTCTGCTACCAGCATCTCACCAACATTTGTCAATTGGGTTATTTCTACTTTTTCTCCTGTGTCATTTGTTCAGTTTTCCTCCAAGAGCATACACTTGAAATCTTTATACACACCTCACCAAATATTTTCTTATACGATATGAATGCATTAAGATTATTTGTTTACTTTCACCTCTTCCTATCATGGCAATATTTTTACACTGCATTTATTAACTGCTAGCTAAAGATATGAATGTCTTCAAGAAAATAATGTATCTATTCTGTATCTATGTATCTATTGTATCTAGTAGTAAACCAGTCTGGATAAACCATATTTCAACTACCAGTACATATAAAAAGGATCTAAAAGCTTCTGTACATTTATATTATTTGTTGATTCAATAAAATGTCATATTATCTTTCCCACAGCATTAAGAAATAAAATTGCATGGACCTAGTTTTGAAAACAGATCCTCGATGCTAAAAGGAAGAAATATGCATGTTGCATGCATGCAATATTTTGTTTCTAAATTTTAGTATACCAAAAAATTGTTGCCAATGTACACTGTGCTTGCTAGAGCATTTGCACGAATCTTTTAAAACTGTCAGTGCACAATTGAGAAAAAAGTCTTCAATTAAATTTTAAGAACATATGAGGAAAGAATTGTTAAATTTTCAAGATGAATTTTTATGTCTTTTTTTAGAAGCAAGTTCTTGCAGGGCATTCCTTAGCTGACTTCATAGCATTTCCTGAAAAGACTGAGTTAGGGTAGGTGCGCTTTTAGGCAACTTGCTGTCTGGTGACCTGGAAATGGTCTAAAGGGTATGTCGGAAGCCTGAGGATATCTTGTTGTGACCCCAACAGTCCCTAGTAATACATGTAAAAGTGTGAGACTTTTTTTTTTTTTCTGGGTTTATAAGAAAAAATACTGAAGCAGATAATCAACATTCAAATCAGTTCAGCTGCAGAGGCCCCCCTACTCGTGGCAGATAGGAACACAATATTACTTTCCTGCATCCCATGAAAGGATTCCTCTCTTTTAAAAGGACGTTAGGGAGCTTTGCTATCATTCTGATTTCCATCAGGCAGCTCTGCAGTCAAAGCAGGTATCTGAAGTATTTTCCTGTTTGGAGGAGTAGTACCAGCATTTAGAAACTGCACAGCAGCTGATCTACCAGCTACTGAAATGTGGTGTTGATGCTCTCAGATGGGTGTAGGCTCGCATAAAATAAAACAGGCAGCAGAGAGAGTATCACAGACTGGCATCAGTGTGTAGGGGAGGATATAGGGGATTCTGCCTTGGTCAATGGGTTTGTTGAACAAAGAGCACTGGGGTGCAGGACCAAGGAAAATGTGCTTGTGTCTTACAAGGGTCTGAGCAATAAGGCAGTGGTCTCCTGGTGTGCTGATGTTTGCTTCACATCCAGCATTTACAGTGAAAGCTGCCGTGTCTTGCCAAGGGAGAGGGTGAGAGAACACAGCGCTGCTGAAGTCCACATTTCGCCCTCGTTTGCCCCTCATGAGGTGAGGAATTACTAACATTTTGCTGGTGTTATCTTCAAGGGGTGGCTCTGCGAGCTGTTACGTTGGAAAGAAGATCCCTCACCAGAGAACAGGACCCTCTGGGAGAATCTCTCCATGATCCGAAGGTTCCTCAGTCTTCCTCAGCCTGAACGTGATGCCATTTACGAACAAGAAAGCAATGCAGTTCATCACCATGGTGACAGGCCTTCCCACATTATCCATGTGCCAGCAGACCAGATTCAGGTTAGTTTACCTTGGCCAATCCAGCAGAGCACTAAGTAAATAAAGCTTTAAACATAGCAAAGGAAATTAGTGTTTCTTTCCTCCCCGCCAGACTAACTACAGCTCTCCTGGTAAGAGATAACAGCGCACTGCCCTCCGCCACCTGAATTAAAAGACGAGCGGGTGACCCCCTGTTTTTTTCTTCTGGTTTGGGTTTTTTCAAGCTTGTGTGGAGAGGGCGGCTCAGGCGCATGTGTGTGGGGCAGTACAAGCCATCCACGTGAGCTGCCCGTAGCTAGACAGGCATCAGGACCAAAAGACAGACATGTTGGGCGCTAGCTGTACATTGCCAGCAGAGTGGGAGGAGGTGACAACACGCTGCTCTTGGAAAGCTAAGCTCAGCCCCTCAGCAGCGGTGGCTCACCCCAGGTAGGAGTGAGGGAAGGGGACATGATTCCTCGTCCCATTTGAACCCCAGCCGAGACCGGGATGAGTCAATGTTTGTTTGTTTTTCCTTTAGAGCCCCTCTCCCACCACCCTTGGGAAAGGAGAGCATAGAGGCGCTTTCTTACCAGGCCTGCTGACCGCTGGACCTTGGCTGGGTGCTGCTCCGCAGGTGAGCTGGCACAAGGGCAAACGTGCCAGGGAGAGAACGGAGGGCTTGCAGGACCCACACCACCTGGCTTTGGAGGTGCTGTTCCCTTGGCTCTCACAGGCATCATGCACACGAGCCTGGTGGCCCCTCAGCCAGGGAGTGTGGCTGGCCGGTTTGCTAAACATCACAGGCCAGATCTGCAGCTCTCTGAGCTGGAGACTCTCTAATCCCTTCTCGCTGAAGACATGAGGTCAGCCTTTAAGTGCTCCCTCTTACAGGGCAGATATTACTCCTGCTTTTCAGTTCCCAACCTCAGCTGAGACCTGGTGCACGATTTGTATTACCTATACAGGAAAATATTTACAGAGCTAGGGAGGATAGAGTTATCTTGCAGCCAGAAACAACACAAGCGTATATTAAAGATAAAGCAAACTGAATAAGTCAATCCCTTAGGATATCAACTACTAAAATAATTGTGAAAGCCTGGAAAGTTGCTGTTGATTTAGCAAAAAGAGAGAGAAAGATCTATATTAAGTAATAAAACAGCACTTGTTTGAAAACGTACATTGTTTTTAATAAAATCACTTCTTAAGGGGATAAAAGGAAAAGCTTATGCACGGTATAAACATTTTGCCACTATGCCATTTACTTAGATTTTCTTGCCTTGTTGATAAAAGTTTTGTGTTTGATCTCACAAATATTATTCACCTAAGCAGTTGCACTGTAATCTCTTAATATGACTTGTAAGAGTATGGGTTGGGAGACTGGGCCTGAGTTTTGTCTGTGCTCTTCTACACTATAATTATTGGAGATGCAAAATTGTGTAGTTAAGACACGAGTTTTCAAACCGTATATACAAAGCCACCAGTCTTGTAAGATTTTAATGTGCTGGGAGTAGTCTTGAATCTCTGTGGGTTTGAAGCCTTGAATGGGACTGCTCGCAGACCGTAAAACACGAAAGGATGTGAATAGGGATGAGGCAAGAGCCCTAATTCCATGGGCATTTGCATCAGATTTTACAATAACGGATCACTTCGAGCAGGGGCTGCTGAAATGGGTGGTGAGACCTACATGAAGTCTTCACAACCACAAGTGGCACTGCGAAATGGCCAGAAATTAAATTCATCCAATCCCTACAATATTTTGTGCTGCTTAGGGTCTGCAAGTAAACTGCAACCAAAAGCTTGGGAACCACTTCTGACACACAAAAAACTGTTGAGGGGAGACTCGCAAAGGGAAATGAAATGTAGTGATAGCAGCTGCTTGTTTTGCTGCTGTTGTTTTTTAATAATAACTGGTGGTTTGTACCATATGACAAGAAATTTGCTGATCCAAAATATCTTACTAACCAGTGCTTCCTGTGCTGTGAAGCAAGAGAATTGTCAACAAAAACAGTAGCTGATAAATTTACTTTTGATTTTAAACACGATCTTATAATGTACTGTACTCCAGCAGTGGAGGAGAAAAACATCTCTGTCCCTAGGGCTCAGTGCCTCACCTTTTAAGAATGTTTCTGAATCCATGCTTGCAAAACTTCATTTTAAGCTCATGTTAATTATTTACATCATGATTTGCTTTATCTTATTCTTCTGATGTGCATACTGGCTCATTTTTATTGCTTGAGTTTTTGGAATGCAGCATGTTCCCTTCTAATAATAATAGTGCAACTTATTTAGAGCTTTGCATCTTAGTGCTTTATAAATATTAACTAAATAATCCCCAGCACAAACACTGCAGTAGGTAAATATGTTTGTTCCCCATATATATGCTGGGATCCTTGAACACAGGCAAGACAGACCCCCTCCATGGCCACAGGCAAGATGGGTCAGAGCCAGACCGGGAAACAAGGAGTTGCTACCTCCTGATCTCTTTGTCCTTGTGGAGGCAGGATTTGGCAGCACGATGTTAGACCCTTCCAGCTAACGCAGTCTGCAGTAACGTTTGCAAGTTTGGGGAGGCTTCAGTGGCTGCTCAGCGCAGATCGGTAGCGGGATATTCTGCACTTAGCTAAAATGCTTTCCCTCTCCCTGATCCCCCCATTCCCTCCGTCTAGCCATTGCTAGAGATTTTCAGCCCTCGCTTTGGGCAGCAGCTGCTACTGCTGGCAGAGCTCCTGTGTGTTTGCCCTCATCTGGCACTTTTCTCACTTTGCCCTTGCTACAGTTCTGGCTAAGCTGGTCAAGTTAATCCTACGCTATGTCACCTACTTAGCATTTTGTCGTGTCTGCACTTGACTCATGGAGCACGTTCATTAAACTGTCGGCTGAACCGCACCGATGTCACGTCATCGGCGCTTCAGCCGGACCAACCCAGAGTGCTCCACTGCTCTGCCCGCATCTTGCCAGCCCTTTATCCCCAGTCCCTGCTCACACATGCGCAGATGTGTGCAAGATATGCAGAGGCTTACTAATTATTTTAATTCAGGTTCACCTTACTACCATCAATAACGAGCCTTTTGTTTTGGTTTGCTTAAAGTTACTGAGCAATTGCTTATAGCTCTGCAATTTTTTCCCCTGGATTTTCTTGGTAACCCAAAATACGGGCAGGAATACATGTACAAAAAAACGTTGTGCTTTGTCTTGCAGCAGCAGCAGCAGCAACAGCAACAGCAACAACAGCAGCAGCAGCAGCAGCAACAGCAACCAGGTCCCAGACTACCCCCAAGGCAACCGACAGTAGCATCACCAGCTGAATCTGAGGATGAAAATCGTCAGAAACCCCGGCCGCGAACAAAGATTTCTGTTGAAGCCCTAGGGATCCTACAGAGTTTCATTCAAGACGTGGGCCTGTATCCAGATGAAGAAGCAATCCAGACTCTCTCCGCTCAGCTTGACCTGCCCAAGTACACCATCATCAAGTTCTTTCAGAACCAGCGATATTATCTCAAGCACCATGGGAAGCTGAAGGACAATTCTGGGTTGGAGGTGGATGTTGCAGAATACAAGGAGGAAGAGTTGCTCAAGGATTTAGAAGACAGCATCCAAGACAAAAATGCAAACACGCTTTTTCCGGTTAAACTAGAAGAAGAGTTATCGGTAGAAGGGAACACAGAGATTAATGCTGAATTGAAAGACTAATCTAAAAGTATTATTTTCTTTCAACAGTGCCACTGGTATTTACTAATGAAATGAAAGTTCCATCTTGCGTTCTGTCAAAAACCTTTATTATTCATTGTTTGGCCAATGAATCTTCCAAAACTTGCACAAAAGTTGAAAAAAGGATAATGCAGACTGCACTAGATGTTTTACTCTGTTTTACAAACTGCTTCGCAGCAACAGATGAAGCGTTGAGGATTGTTTGATATTAATTTGTGTTCACTGGATACACTGTGAGTGTACCCAATAAGCATGATACCAGTGATTTTGATTCTGGAGCCTTCAGACAAGCATTACAACTTTTGTGATTTACTGTTTTTTGTTTTTGTTTTGTTCTTGTTTTTTTAATTATTACTGTAGCACTCCACACTTGATCTTTGGAAACTCACATTTATTTAAAAAAAATAAAATAAAAAGAGTTTGTTACTCTTGTTCTATTGTATGTTACAAAAGAACTATAGACTGTGGAATGCAGTTTAAAGATAACATATGCCAACAAATGCCTTGTATTATATGGCACTGCCGTAATTCAGATTTGTTTTCTTTTGGAAATAAAGGTCACTGTTTTTTTTTTTCCATTCTCATTGTTACATGGTTTTAAAGAAAATGAAAAAGAAAATGTGAAACACAATTTAGTCCTCATTATTTATTTGTAGATCCTGCAGCATCATGTTGTAATTAATTTTTTTGGAAGTTTCCGTTAAATGTAATATTGCTTCTCTTGTTATCATACTGATTTTTTTTTCTATTTATAAATGTATTTTGATGGGCAGTAAAACAAAGTGTCTTAAAAGTTTTAAATAGAGAAAATGTGCTTTACACAGTTGCCTATAAAAAGTGCTCTATGTTATCCAAGCAATTCATACTATAAGCTTCACTCTTATTGTTGTATGCAATTTTTACTATCATGCAAATAAGCTTAGGTAAATAAAACTAATAGATCACCTTAGAAACTTATGCAATTAATGTGAAAATAATTGATGTTTGCAATGTGTCTTCCTTTGGTTTACAATCAATTTTAAAGCTACAGCTGTATAAATTTTCTGTATAAAGGTGTATTTCTTTTTTATGAGTTTATTGCTATGAAAACACCAGTTATTTTGTTACAGCTGGCTGTTTTTATAAGTGTATCACAATTTTCTTTATGCAGAAATGTTCTGACTAGGAGTGGTTATTGACTGTAACTACACAATTAAAATTGTTTGTATGGTATGATATGGCAGGGTTTGTCTGCGTATGTGTATATCTGGGAGGAATAACTTGTTCTTAGTGCACATCGTACCTTCTTGCCACCACTTTGAAGATGACATTTCAATTGTTCTCCTTTAAAATCACAAGCAGATTTTTTTTTAATGACCTTCTTAATATTTGAATATAGATAACATACTTCAAAAAGAAACACAGTTTGGTTATGAAAATCATAACCTGTCTTTTCTTGGTTTAAGAACTTGCCTGCCCAACAGAGATAGCAGGATATTATTGAGTCAAAAGGCTATCAGGCATAAACATATTTACAGTTCCTGGCAGTAATGCACTTATAATGGATACAGCTGGTTTTCTTTTACACTAGAATTATGCTAACACTATTCCTTGCACTAATGTTGAAACATTAAAAAAAAAAAATTATTAGTCACATACTACATAGGAAAGATAGGCTTTGCACATAGCAGTCCCTTTCTAAGCAAGATAATTTTAAATGATCACTAATAAGTCTCTTATAAGTCTCTTGATAAAGCCACCATAACTGGGGAGCTCTGAATTTATGCGAAGCTCTTGTCTAGGCTACAGAGGAGTCTACAGCTGAAACTTGTACATGATATGTATGCAGTTGTTCTCCATTCCTAGAGGAGGGACAACTTCCACCTGGTGTAATTGAGCTTTTAACATGAGATTCAATTTCAGCACAGCGATTCTAAAATGACTAAAAGTTAGCAAACCTCAGTTTTGTTTCAAAAGCACAAAAGAGCTTCAAAAGCACAAGTGGCTCTTAGGTGGCCGAAAATTTCTCCTTTTAGCCCCATTCAGTTCTTTAAGAAGATAATCATTAGGTAGCAAGGCAGGCTTTCATACCACATTTAAAATCACCGTTGTCCATGGCCTTTGTCTCAGCACCCACGGGTTTATTGAGCAGGTCCCAGCCGTGGCACCTCTGGGCTGCTCCCAGGGCTATGCCAGGCTGCACCGGGCTTTGGGCTTGGTTTAAAAGAATGGAGCCTTCGTGCCATGCTGGGAGGGCAACAAGCCTTAGGAGGGGCACAGATGTGTAATGTGACATCACAATTTAAGGAAAAGACAGCGAGATTATACCATCACTTAAGGGACTTGTATTAGGTATAAAGCTATTGATAGCCAACAGCTGTGCTGGTTGCAAAAGGGCATAACCTAAGCTCAGTCCAGGGAAGCCTCTGTGGTCACCACTGACTTCCTTCTCATACTGCAAATAGGATCATTTGTTTTGATCATTTGTTCTGGGATCCAGACTTGCTGTAGCCCGGGCAGTGCAATCTGAGCTGACGTGCAGGACGGTGCCACTGGCACCCTGGGGACAGCTGAAGAGCCAAGAGCCCGTTGCAGTAGGGCTGCTTAAGATTAAAAATAAAACTCACTTTTAAACTAATGTGTGCATATGCAAGGTAGAAGGAAAAAGCCACTTTCCCGGAATATACTCCCCTTCATGCTAAAAGCTAATATATGCAGCACTCCTAATATCAGAAATTGGGCAACAAGTCCAATACCCTATAAAAGCATAAGAAGAAATATTTATAAAATTGTCTTTTCAATGTTGAAAGCAATTTCCTTTTCTTTTATCCTTTTAAGTTTTATGGGTGCTGAAGTGGAGGCCATGTGGGCTTGCAGATGGTTATTATAGCTGTTTCTTTTCCATTATCTTTGTTTTTCCTTCTCCTGGTCTAGCTGAGGTTATCTTCCAAGTGGTCCAGCCTGTGCAGTTACACATTACCTGCACAGAGGTTTGAGTCAGTGCATTTTGTGTCCCCGTGGGTGGGCTGAAAGCAGTCTTTTATCGTGGCCTGAGTGACCAAAGTATTTCTGTTAAATCCTTATCAGCATCCTCAAATGTGATACAGGTATTAAGGATCTCAATGTTATGTGGGTTCAAGAGGTTTATACGGTTAGAAGTTAAGCTACTACCAGTATATGTCACCTTGACTTTAGGACCGGTTAGACTACCTAGGAAATACCTTATGCCCTTTTCTGTTCCTTTTTCTCGTCGTCTGGAATAATCCTATCAACAAACTTTCCATTTCTTTGCCGATCAAGAAATTGGGCTTGATTTCAGTAATGAAGAAGTCTCTTTCTAAATGCAGCTCAGACAAAAAGACGATTAGTTGGGAAGTTGTCAGTAGAACTCACTGCTGAGTAGGACTTCGCTGGCAGTGTATGAAAATAGAGTATTTTGTATGTGCTTAGGGAAGTATGGGGAAATAATAGTGCTTACTAGGAATAAAATTTAAGCTGTGAATAAAGCCAAACGCCTAAAAAAGAGAGAACTGAGTGCTGGGTGGGGATGGCAGGACAGCTTTTGCTATAAAACTGAAGTTAAGCATTTACCATGTTTTATGGTTTTTACCATAAAAAGTAGAGTATTTTTACTCCCTGCTGGTTCCCATTAATCTATATTTAAGGGACAAGATTTATGCAGATATAGTGGAGTCTCCGGTGAGCATTTTTCAAGCCTGAAATGAAACCAAAGAGGCCCCAGATTCCAGGAGGGCCATGGCTTGGGGGCAGTCAGATGCCCCAGCCACACATACAAAGGTTGAGTGCCATTGTAAAGTCTCCCTGCCCTACAGTACAGGATTCCTAGAGCTGTGCTTTGCATTGCTTTAAAGTGGGCAGATGATGCAGAAAGAAATGTCTAGGTTTGAAAGTAAATTATTGTGCTTTTTTTTATTATTATTTATGTAAGATAAAATGGTGAAGCGAGTGGAGGAGGAAGAGAAGGTTGCCCTGAACTGGTGATATGGTTTCAGTGATTTTCTGACTCAGTACTTTGGTTGTGTGCTGGGAAAACACCAAACATTGCTGCTTAGTCCAGTTGCCAAAGCAAATGCCCCATACATTAACAGTAGTGTAAATTACATACTGCTGAAGATCTACTTGAGCATCAAGTATTAGCAATTCTGCTTAACATCGACTGTGTGTTTTTATGTCAGGTACATTGCAGAGACCAAAGGTTTTTTGATTTTTACATAATGATTTATATTGCGCTTTGAATAACAGTCCCATGGCAAAGCAGGGATATAAATACACTCCCAGGCCTTTTTTGCACACAGATGTAATTTTAGTTTGGTCTCCTCACAGTGCCTTGCGTCCACACAGTCTTTTACTACAACAAATGAGCTAATAATTCAAACTGCAATAAGTGATCCTCCTTGGAGCAGGAGCAGCACTACTTGGCAGTGAGTTTGTTTGCTTTCAGGTTCATACGGGAGCCTTCCCGACCACTCGGCTACTGGCAGCCCTCCCGCCACCCCACGCCGCATTGTTTTGCACTGGCCTGGCCCAGGCGCCCTTCCTCCTCTGGGTCAGCCTGCCCAAATGTCATCTCTCCTCTTTACATGCAAGCAGTCATGTATATGCACCACAGTTTACTATTAGGCAGTAAATATGGTGTGTATCTGTCGTCACCTACCTCTTACCATCACTGTTCGTGCTGTGAGCCTTATAGGTTTTCCAGAACAGCTCACTTTCATAAGAGAGTGATGCTCTGTCTGGAGCAAAGCCACCAGCAGGCAAGTAGTTTCTGGGGTGTTGGGGTAGAGGGGGCAGAGAGGATATGTGTCCCAGAGGGAAACAGGAAAAGAAAAAGTGGATGACAACAGAGAAGGATGGGAGCATCAGTTAAGTCACAATCATGGAGAAGTGGGCTCTGTTACAAGCCGTGCTAGAGGGACACCCCAGAAAGCTACACTGTACTCCCAGGATGCTGTAGAAGATGTTCTTGACCAGAAGTGTACCATGGTCACCAACAGAAATACAGCATAACACAAGATACAGCATAACACAAAAGCCTCCTCGCCTGTCCACAGCAAAAGTGGTCCCCTAGCAGTGTGTGTTCTGGTGCCACCCCACCACGTAATGCATGCAGGTTTTTTCCTTAGCTGCAGACTGGAAGCTGCCATGGCAAATGAAGGTAGGACTGTCTTTCCAGGTCACTTGCTTACCCACACAATATGCTAAAGCAACATACAGTCTGTGGAAAAAAACAAACAAACAAAAAAAACCACTCCTTTTCCTACAGGATTCCAAGCAACCACAAACAGCATGTTTACAGCCTCAACTCCTCCTTGAACCAGATGTGCCATAGGAGCTGAAACAAATCAGGTGTGTTGTATGGCCTGCATGTTTATCACAGGGTGAGAGAACAGAAAAAAAAAAAAAAAGAAAGAAAAAAAAAAGCATTGCTTCTGTTGGTATGCAGAACTACATAAGCATGCACAGTTCTGGGGTAAAAATCTGGGGCAAACAGGTTGCCCCCAAGAAGTTTCAGACTGCTACTGACATTTAAAACCAGTTGCAATGATTTGTAATTATTGGGGCCAGAAAAATTTGTGCAGAATGCTGCTGACTTTGCCGCAGACTTTCTCCCAGAACAGAACTCAAGGCAAAGAGCAGTCTTGTGTTATTTACATTACAAAATAAACAGCCTTGCAAGACCAGCCTCGTGGATGTTGCTGCCCTTCAACATCTGCATTAAAGAAAGACACCATCCTGTAACTGGCAGCACTGCCCACAGCTATGCATCCCTTCTTACCCCATCTCAAGGGGGCTTCCCTGCTCATAGCATGCCCCCAGGTTCCTTCTTTCTCTTTACTCTCTTATCATCAACTTGAAAATGGCCCTTCTTCCTCAGGCAACATTTTTACATGGGGAAAACAGAAGATGTTTTTTTAGAAAACATCTTACCTTACAGTGAACAATGGCAGGGAAAGCTAGGCGAGGATGTCCTTTCAAAAGTGTAGGGAAAGTGATTCTTTATCATTATCAGCATGACAGCTTGGATTGGGAAATAAGTACAGGTGTTGTTGTTGGCTTGCCTAAGTGGGAAAAATGCTATATCCCCAGCCTAATAGGAATTTAATAACAGCTGAGAGACCAAAGGAGACAGAAAAGGAAGACAGAGGAGAAGAAATATCTGGATACAAACTTATTAGGGCCAGTCATGCCTTGCTATGACTGGAGAATTGTAAGACTAGTTTAAACTGAAGGAGATCTGAGTTAGACACCAGGAAAAACTAAGTGAGAAGCACTCATGGTTCACATACTGGATGTAGGTATAGGAACAGCCTGCAAAAACACAGAAAGAATGATCAGAGTTATGGACTTGTTTCGGAGGAAGGGTTAAACAGAGAAGGCTTGCAAAAAGGTAGCGGCAGATTCCTTCCTTAACAAATACCTGCAAAATTGTGAGTGGCAAATACAGAAAGAAACTCAAAATTTCTTATAAGGCAAATAAAGTCAATGTTTGAGATTATCAGGCAGCAGGTTTAAACAGCAGCAAAAGGGAGCATTTGAACTGCAGACCTCCTTGTTGCATACCCCGTTTCATAGCAGGGGGCATGGCTGCTTCGAGTGCTCCATAGTCACGAGCGAGACGAATGCAAGAGCTCTGAAACCGGCAGTGTTCTTGCTCAGGTACGCTGAGTGCAGTTTGCACGCTCTATTCCCTGTCTTGTTCATAACCAGATTTTAAAACAACTGACCTGAATAATTTCATTGAGGAGTGGGTCACCTGATTATTTACAAAACATTCCCTCCCACACAGGCCAGTATAAAAATTTATACCCAAAGCACTTTGGTCATTGCCATGGTACCAGTGCAGTCACTACTCACAACTGCGCTCCAACTGCAGCAAGAGTGAACTGAGGCTCCTTTGACCCACTTACCTAAGAAACCAGGCCATTTTTATGTGGTACCACCTTTCTTTCAGTCTCCCCTGTGCCCATCCCACTTTCATTCAGGTTTAGCTGCCCTCTTCCATTCTCTTCTTGAAAAGCACCACTGGAAAGGTTCACATGGCAGAAAGGTAAGTGAAGGCTTCTGGGACAACTGGAAAAAATAGACGTATATATTTGCATCATTCCCTCATGTGACATCAGCCCTAAGTTATTTAGGGTGCACTACGGGACGGCTGGGAGAATAATCGCAGGAATGTACTGATTTGATCCCAGGTCTCCTCCAGCTGTCACCAGGCTTTCCGCAACGCACTCCAGGGTGCAGTGAGCGGACGGACAGCCGGACACTGAAACCCTGGGTACCTCCCCTGGGCACCGCGTGGCACACGAGCACGGCACTGCTTGAAAGCACGCTGCTGGACAAAAAAGCGCACCGTGGGAAAGCAGATCAAAGCAATGTGATTGCATTTCACGTCTGATACAGCTCATTCCTGAAGCCAGGGTGAATAGCCTAATCCAATGTATCATTCCTGTGCAGGCAGAGCCTTAGGCTGGCATTGTGTCCCGTGGAGCACTGCTCCAGCGTGCAGCATCTGCCACCGCCTGCCCTAGGGCTTGGCGTAAGACTGCCCTGCTCCTCTCCACCTCCTTCTGGGAGATGCTTTGCACAAGCCCTGACAGCCAAAACTCAAGCTGTTTCAGGCCCTTGAGCGCACTGACTCTCCCGCCACGGCCTGCACTGCTCGACCTCTGATCCACACTCTTGACCTTTAAGGAGTCACACGGGCGAATTTCCAGTGATTTAGCTTCAATTTCACATGCTCTTGCTTTTGCAGATATTCTACCCACTTACCCACTCTCTCCCCTGGTTAATCAATGTCAGCTGTTGATGGCAACCCCTGCCAGACAGCTAGTAGATGGGACAATTATTCTCACAAGGACTTCGAAGTCCAGACTTTTAACCCACCAGCTCCAGTATGGAGCAGCTGCAAGAGCTCTGAGTAGCAGCTGCCCCTTTTCTACTGCAGCCGCTGAGCTGCTCTGCTTCTGGTCTCTGGCTACTCTGGCAAGAGGAAAAAAATCTATTTTCAAGACATCATAGTATGAAATCTTAAGTGACTTCTGCCTTAAAAAAGGAGGTGAAGCCCTACAGGCAGCTCCCACGTCATAAACAGTAAGGTGTTCTACTGCGGAGGATCAAGTGGTTTGATAGCATCCCTCACCCTTTCCAAAGCATACTCATGGCCGCTGGACTGCACCTCTTCAACACACCTCCTAAGGGTAAGATTGTGTTAGGGCAAAAAAAAGTGAGTGGCCAACACATTAGCTCAGCCACCTGAGCCCTCAGGTCTGCTGTGGCCCCACAGATGTCACGGACCAGCAAGTGTAACTTCAAGCAGTCTCTGTGTTGCTCTGGCTTCTGGTAGGAACTGACTTTATTGTCACCTGGCACTGAGACTGGGGCTAAACAAATTTGATTCAAGGCCATCGTCTCCAGTTTTGCTGCAAGAAATGCTCATCAGTATCAAACCATTTGTACTGCCACAGTTTAGGGCTATAAAGTTAGAGCTGTGAAGTGTTACTGCCGCTAGTCAGAACTTGTAGGACACATGGTCCTTTACCCAAGTCTTCAGCGTAAGGGGTCCAGCAGGTAGGCAGCAGGGCATTCCCGACACCGAGGAAATTCCCTTCTTCTGCTGATTTCTCCTTCCTGGCCTCATTCTGAGCCCCACTGCTGTGATTCCTTCATGCAAAGCAAGAAACAAAGTGAGTTTATATCCACGCCTCCAGCCTTTCACAATGTGAGCAATCACTAGCTATAGGAGCAGGAAATGTTTTCAGGGGATTTGTCCTGACTTCTTGGAGAAGCTCACATCCAGCTCTGTAACCTGCAGTTATATCAAGGCTGCCCTGTGCAGGGATCCCTTCCAGCAGTAGCTGAGAGTGTCTTACAGCACAGCAGAAGGATCTGATGCCTTGAGTCCATGCAGCAGCACCAGTGCTAATGGGCACAACACTGAAATAGCACGAGGAGAACAGATCTCAGACGGAGCCATGTGAGGAACAGCGCAGGGGAGGAAACGCAGGAACTGATAGTGAGAAAATAGACAAAAGAATAAAGTGGGAAGGGCAAAAAGAAAACGAAAGACAAATAGATGACTGAAATATACACTAACAATGGTAAAATGCCCCTGCCCTCATTCATACTTTATATATATATATATATTTATATTACTCCAGTATTTCCTTCCATGTCTCACACAGATTTGCCAGTTTTTCACTCAGCTGGTAAAAAACAAATAGAAAGTATTTCCTACCCAGTGATGGAAGTGGTCTAAACTTTGAAGTACTTGGATTCTTCTAAGTTATTTTTTATTCTTATTCTTTTGGGGGTCTCATAGGCATGATGTTTATTACATCTAAGCATGGGAAGAGGGGGAGGAATGGGTAGCCTTGACTCGTGTTAACTGTTGGCAACAGTTGTTTTAATTTTTTGCAACATGCACCCAAGTATCAAGAGACTGAGTAAAATATAAATAAATATGCTCTTTGGAAACCCCATACATCTTTATGGCCTACGATACCTTCAAATCATGGAAAAACACATGTTTGTTTGTTTGTCTTAAAAAAAAAAAAAAGAGAGAGAGAGATTTTGGTGGCAAAGCTACCTCCCATTGCTGTAAACAAGGTCAGGAGGCCAAAATTAGTCTGTCCCATTTTGCACAAAACAGTCAACAACTTAAGATGTTTTTGCAATAATCAGAAAATTATTGACCGGTGTCAACACCCCCTTTCTGATAAACTGTTGAAATGTTAATATTCTTGGCAAAATTGTTTTTGCTCTAATTACTGTATCCATCTGCTCTATAAGATTGATTATACTGTGAGAGTGTTTGTTCTCTTGTCTCCTGCAATGATGGGCCTCTCCTTGGCTCAGAAACAGTCCTGCCTCATCTTTACACAGAGACGAATGTGCAACAGAAATCAAACCGCCATTCAGCCCCAATAAAGCCGAATAAAAATTCCTTGAAGGAGTTAATACAACAGCCATTAACTTGTTCTTGGATGGGCCATCCCTTGGAAAGCTATTGCCCTGGCCGGGACAAAGATAGCTGGTCTCCATCCAGCGCAGGAGATCAGTGACCAAGAAGGCCACCAAAGCCCTGGAAGCCCACAAACGCTGGCACATCAGCAGCGTTACTGATTCAGCTGAGGAGAAGTTTGGCTAGTTGGAGACACCAGGCCTCCTCTGCACCAGCTCCTTGGCAAGGAGCTGCCGAGTTGTCTGAGGAGGAGAGCGCTTCCCGTCCTACTCTCCACGAGCACCTGCAGAGGCTAATGTTACCTGGACTGGACTGGTTATTTTTGGAGCCAACATGTAATGTACATGCTATCTATGGCATATGCCAAAAAAGACTTGCTATAAAGTTATGTCTGGTATTAATCATTATTAAAGCGGATCAAAAGGAGAAAAAAAATCAGCAGAAAAAATAATTGTTTTATTAGAAAAATGCTGTTTTCACATGGCAAGCCTGGAAGAGATTCAAACTTGCATTTTGTTTTTGAACTGGCATTTCAAAATAGATGCACAAAAAAAGTCACTCAAACTCAAAAAATGTCTTTTTCTTTGAGCCTTCTTACACAGCAGCTGAACTTTTTCTTTGGAAAATGATGCTTTTTCACAATAACAAAATGAAATTCAGCAACAACATTTATTTCAGAAATATGATTTTTCATACCAAAAAAAAAAAAACCTATTCTTTTCCACATACCGAACTGCATATTTGAATGTCTAAAGCATTCAAAGCCATCAAGCTATAAGGCTGAGATTGCTTTCAGGTTTTTATTTTAAAAAAGATTTATGATCTTTCTAAAAAGTTTCCAAGTTCTTGACTCCATCGGGTGCACTCAGTGCATATGCTCATTCTTGGAGAAAGAAGCCCAAAGGTTAGAAAGTTCAAAAAAGGAAGATGGACTTTGAAGGGATGGCTTTTTCATATTTTTTAAATCCTCGACATATGAGTACCTACAACTTTTCCTGAATTGTAATTCAACCTAAAGAGCCCCTGCTGGGTACTCATTCCCACCTTTGTGTCCTCCCTTTATTTGTGCCAGCAGGAGGGATTAAGCTGTACTTAGGTAATACAGGCTGTTTCCAGTGCCTCAGCTATTGTACCATACAGAAACACTTTCTGAAGACTTTAGGGAAGGAAAGCAGAGAAGGCTAATGACAATATTGTTACCAGATTTATTAGAGATATTGTGGGAGAATGAGATTTTTTGGAGAAATTCCTCCTCAGGAAAAAAAAAAAAAAAAAAAAAAAAAGGATATTCTATGCCCACTTGCTTAGTGTGCTATTACACTGCCTGCTGTTTTTTTTTTTTAACCTGAGAGAAATTTCAATGATGAGAGGATGACTGCAGTCCAGCCTCAACAAACACCCCTCTCTTGTCTTCTTCTGAGCTTACCTTCTCCTCCAGCTTCTTGCAGCAGTTCCCAACTCCAAGAAGAGCCAGCACAATGCTACATTGCTGCTGCATTGTCCTCAGCATGCTAGAGCAGGAGAAGCACAGGAGGACTTTCTACAGGAGAAATGTAGGAGGAGTTTTCCCATGCACCCAAGCACCCAAAAATTCATTCTGCCACCACTCACACAAAGCCCTTGTGTCCTTGTGACTGATTACCACCATTCAAAGGACTTTCCACTTGGAAAAGAAACATTTGGGCTGTTGCCAAAGCCAGGGAGTGATGGACAAGATCCCTTTCAAAATGGAACCTGGGACACAAGCCCTGGATAGCCTCTGCTGAAATCAGTAGGGATTTGCAATCAGATATGTAGCTGACAACCACTTTTAAAAGTGTTAAAACAAACAAACAAACAAACAAACAAAAAAAAAACCTTTTCCAAGCTTTTTTTTTTTTTGTCATACATTTATCTCTGTACCTTTTGTTACACTGGCCCTAAAATGCCAGGTAGAACTTTAGCAAACACCATTGGAAACCATCATGGAAAGAACATTTCAGCACAAAGAGCTCTAAATCTCAGGGAGAAGAAGGATTAAAAGTTATAATCTCTGCCTTGGACAAATACAAATACCTAAGAAAAGAACGCTGACACCGGCGAGGACCATGCACTCAACAAAAAGCCATTGGGAAGTTCAGAAATCCCAAGAGAAGGTAGGGTTTCCCTAAGCTTTCAACTGCCACAGTTCGTCTTTGTGCAGGGACCTGAACATTTTCTCATTGTCCCCTGCACAAAACACAGGGAGGAATGCAGCGACTGAATTAGGCTTGATAATTTCCTGTCTGCCTGCAGTCTCGGACTGACATCCTGACGCTGTCCTACACTGGAGGACTATTTTAAAAGCTGCCTTTACAGGCACGCTGGATGTAATGCAGTTTTATTTTTAAATGAAATCTTTGATTATGGAGAACAATCCCATGGCTGGGGATGCATGTTACAGAACCACAGAGTCTGTGGGGGACCATGCTTATCACAGCAAAATCGCCTTCTCAACTGTTCAGCATTGCTGCCGTGTCATGTTACAGTAATAACTGCAGATGAAGAGCTTTTAATTCATTGATAAAAGCAGAAGGCTGGAGTAGCTGGCTAGCTGTAATGAAGCTTATTATTCTGCAGCTAATTTGCCGATTATATTAGAGTTTTATTTCTGAGCACTTGTACCAGAAGACAGTATTATCAACACAACATCTAAACATAGAAGGTCCTGGGAAGAATGTTAATGAGCTGCCACCTACCTCTGCAAAGGTCCCTGTTATTAATAGTGAGTAGCCTAAGTATAGATCAAAAACTCTCCCTGAAGAGTGTGCAACCTGTGTAAAATATGATTACTCATTTGGAACATAACCAGAAAGTAATGGCTAAGTCATGTCTCATTTAAAAGACTGTGGTTCCTTTAATGATGGTAAGTGGACGGGGGCTCAGCTGAAGCACCCTGGTCCAGCAGTGGGATTCCTGTGCTCCCTCAGCAGCCCCAGCCATGGGCTGGAGCCTGATCCAGGGAGAAAAGCTGTGCATTAAGGAGCTCTGCTGCTCCCTCTCCGCTGCCTTTCTATCTCCTGCCTCCTTATCTCACAGTCTGGAGGCAGGAGTTTCTGAAGACTACAGGGAATCTGTTCCTTCCTCCTGCCCCTAGAGCTTTGATCCCCCAAAGGCATTAAAAAGGATACTGGCACATCTTCTGTGTTCAGGAGTAAGAGGGGTATCATGGTACACAAACAGGTAAAGAGGAATGAAACACCTAGGTACCCAGCCATCACTGAGATCCAAATGGACCTTCAGTCAGGCAAGTACCCTGGCATCTTCCTAGAAATATTGAAACCGTTCTTCTGTTCTCTGAAAATTCCTTCAAAATTTCAGTGGGACAAGGAATTCCTCACATCTTGATGTTTGCTCTCGCCAGTCTCCTGCCATGCCCCGATTCCTTCTGAGGAGAACATAACATCACACTAAAAACACGTCTCTTCAGACCTCCTTGCAGGAAAAAACAGAGTACCACTGAGGTTCATTGTGTCTTAGGACTGAGGAAGAGCAAGCATTGCTTTAGTTGTCTGGCAATTTCATAAATAATTCTACTTATTGCTAGGCTTCTGAGAAAGTCATATATCAAGTTAGTCATTGGCAGGTTCAAGCTAGACCAAAGCACAGCAGAGATTGCTGTAGGACATACTTTGGTTTTGTATGTAGCTACACCGTAGTTCAGAGGGGCTATTTATCCTAATCCACAGAAGCCCATAATTGCTTTGCAAGCTCCCTGCCTGTTCAAGGGAATTACAAGCCTGAGAGTTTCTCTCCTGTGTTGTGTCCAGCCAGAAAAATTGATCTTCTACTACTAAGGAAGAAAAAAAAAAGGAAAAATGCTGCAAAACTCTTGTTTTCTTTAAAACACCACACAAAGTACTCAGCAGAAGGTACAGTCTCTTCCCTATTCATTAAAATATTGATATAAAAAAATTTCTTTCCTTTCCTAGCAGCAGTGTGCTCTGGTTGTTAAAATCACTTTGAAACTGCAGTTTATGACTGATTTGTTAAGGCACTAATCACTGGAGGTATTAATGTCAAACTGATAGTAGCTGACATCAGCTACCTGGCATCTCCTGTCCCCAGAGTCAGAGCTGTGGCCGGGATGAGGGCTGAATGTGGGCGTCCCACTGGGCAGCCACAGGGGTCAGAGGCTGGGCAGGGGTCCAAAGCCAACCTTGCCCATCTCTTTGGGCAGCTTCCCAGATGACCCTTGCCAAGACAGGAGCCACTTGAAGCCAGGAGCAAGACCAAGGCAACCTTCCAGCCTGGTCACCTCAGCCATGAGACTTGTTTAATCTGACCCTTGCTGTTTCTCCCGAAAAGGGACGTTTGGGGGTCAGTTCCACTCTAAACTGTGCTGTCTGTGCTCCAGCACATGCTGATTAGCCTTGAAACACCAGGCTGCCAAACACAGCAGACACGCTGCATGCCAAGCAGCTTTCCAGGGTGATGCCTGAGCTGCTTCAGTCCTGATCCTACACCAGGGTGTGGAGCCCCTGCACCCCATGGAGGGGAGAGGGTTACCCCTGTGGGAGGTGGGGGACCGATGTGCAGGATCTGCAGCCTCTGCAGAAATTGCCTGCAAAACAGCTGAGGAGATGGACAGTGAAGGCAAACTCCCCTCCACAAGCAAATGTCAATGTACCAGCACGACATCCTTTGCGTATAGGATACTTCGCCTATTAGAGACCAACCTACGTAGCCACAGGCAATCTAGACTCCTTAGGGAAACAGAAGGTTGCCTACTTAGACTTATTAGGATGGTAAATGGCTGAGCAGCTGGATGAACAGGCAAAAATAAACTACCTGATATTCTTCCAAGTGCTCTACAGAAACAATCCCTATTTCTCTTCAGTCCTCTTAGCTTTGCAAAGCCAAAGGGATTTAGATGTTTAACATCCAGGACATAAGGCCAAATCATCAAAATGTAAACAGGCAGCTTTGAAAATCTGTGTCTTAGGAATCACAGTCCCATTGACTTTCCACCAGACTTTTGAAAACAGGGGTGCAAGGATGTGACAAGGTAAAGTAGCATTGCCAGGGTGTTTTGAAGAAGGTCACATTCACAATGACCTTGCACATAAACAGGAATGGGGAATATAAGACACATTCCCCAAACCTGGTAAGACTCAGGCAGAATATCACAAAATGCTTCCTAACATTCCTTCAGTAAGAAAAAAGCTCCACTGCTCAAACCACAGAAATCTGGACAGAACAAGGCAGTAGGTACCAAAACACAACTAACAGAAGAACCAACACTGTGTCATGTCACAATCACCCAACTGTGACAAAAGTTTACGAAGGACTTATCCATATACAATAGGACAAACTCACATTATGGTGTAGTTAATATTTCTATGCTTTTTTCCATTAAAATAATGTTTCAACAAACCGCATTTTTTGGTATTGATGGCTTTGTGCAGAGATTTTCTCTATTTTGGAACAGAGCATTAGGTACGAATAGTTGAAATAGTTTCTTCTTGTAATTGTACATTACCTTGAACTCATGTCCCATAAGTTTCTTATATATTGTGGAGTAAGTCACTATTGATTTCCTTTTCTATCATTTCAATGCTTGCTTTTTTTCTTTTTTCTTTTTTTTTCCCTTGAAGGAAAGAAATTCTACCCAGCTATATACACTGTAGATTTCTTTGCACCTTTATATTGGTACAAGGCCGAGAGAGCTTCGTTTGATTATCAGCCCACCTCAGAAATTTCCTGTTCTGTGGTCCTTGAGCATGGAGGCCAACATTTTCCAACACATTGTATAATGTTAGTCATCTAATTCCATATCTGTACACGTAAATAAAGTTAGCCCTGCTTTTCAGAGGACTCTCAGATCCCATCAGTGGGAGTTTTTATGGACAGAAGACTGAATAAGCATTGCAGGATTTAATTAGTACTATTACCCAAAGGAGTGCTTTAAAGATGGCTATATCAGAGGACGCTGATACAGTTCAGGAGATAACTTCTTTTTTTTTTTTTTTCCCCTGTATATAAGCTTTCAGTTATGCTTAAGAGAGGAAAATATTCTTCCTTAAATCAGCTACGCACTGCTTGAAGTGGTATTTATTTGATTAATACATCTTGTGTTAAGTATATCAATATAAAAGAAAAAAAAAAAGACACAAAAACCTATAGTTTCTTTATAAGCTGTGCTTCTTCAGAGCTATGCTTAACTGCAGACTTAGTGGAAGAACAATCAAGGACAGTTAAAAACACCTTTAGGACTTACATGTAGCACAAACCCACACAGCTTCTCAAAAAGAAAGGCACAACACACTTGCCCATGAGATACATGAGAGATCTCATCACACATATCCTTGAAAAAGGAGGACGTCTGAAGTCAAACATCACCACAAAATTTATGACTGTCTTCAGCTGGTGCCTCAGCTGGTGTAAATCAGTATAGCTCTGCTGATTTGGATGGAGTGATTTACACAGGCTGTATTGGACTGCTGTGCAAATCTGCTTCTTACATACCTAAAGAAAAAATAATATGAAAAAAAAAAAATAAGGAGGGGGATGAAGGCTTCTAGACCTACAGCAGAAAACAAGACAGTGAAATCTGTACCTATATTGCCTTTAGGAACAATTAGGTATTTTACTGCTTAACAGCCCCAAAGTAAAAGGCAGAAATTTGAATTTATAAAGTGCCACAATTACATTTTAAAACATTTGTGTAACAAAATTAAATTGCGGGCATACATATTCCTGTGATTTTCTGAGGCATCTGTCTTCATATGACTTCAGTTGGACATTATGAACTCTGTTTACAATTCTGATCCTGCTACATTCTTAGTTTTTACTGTATTATATATTTACTTACAGTGAAGCTATGAAGCCTGATGCCTGGATGTCTGTCTGTGCATGGGTCAGGTATTACATTGCTCATAAAATGAGTTAGATAAATAATCTGAACAGACCAGCCCTAACAAATAGTAGAATGGCTCCAGACCAGCTTTATGTAGAATAAGGTTTGGTACAGTGGGTTTTCTTTTTTCAGAAAAGACAAAGACAAGAGTTGTAAAACAGGCATTTAAAAAAAATTGCTGTAAGAATTAGGGACAAAAAGGAAACAGAAAAACTGTGATTTCATGCTCAAGAAGACAAATTTGAGTTTATAAAGGTTAAGAAGAAGTTTCAAAATGAATATTTTAGGGTCCCTGAAAGGAACTTACTCAAATTCCAAAGGCCCCTCAGGAGAAAGAGAAGAATATATATATATATATATACATATATATATATGAATTAATTTTGCATTTGCTTCAGTATTTCTTATTCTTCCCACAGTAAAGAGAGCTGTACTTGGAAAGCACGTTGTGAAGCAAACAGCTTATTTATTTAGACTAGTATGTCTTCCTGAGAGGTTACACCAGAAAAAAAACAGGGTACCAGAAGCCTTTGGAGGAGGTTCTCCATCTCTGCGGTGAGCCCAGCCTCCCTCTTGCAAGGGGCAGTGGCAGAGCAGGGCAGCAAGCATCCCTGTCAGGGTGAGGCAGGGACGGAGGACAGGGAACGTGGGGGGCTACTCAACACAGGAGCTGTTTGTCCTGCAGTGTGGGGCACGTGTCCAGGACCAAAACCTGGCCTCTGACCAGCAAAGACCAGCAACGGTCTTACGGCTGCTTCTCTCTGTGGCCACCACCAAGCTTGAGAGAGGACTTGAGCGGGTTTAAAGGCAGCCATTCTGCAATTATGCTAAATCCCACACCTAGCCAATAGCTCACCCTGTGGAATCATTTCTCCATTCCTACAGATTTAGTCATTTACTCAGACTTACTCTCACATTACATCGCTGCTTCTTCATCAGGTCTGGATTTGTCTAGATGTACAAGGGAGTCTCTATGTACTGAGTTCAGAAAAGAAAAGTATAGCAAGAAAAACAGAACACACAGTGGTTTACACATAAAAAAAAAAAAATCCATCATACTTATATTTTCAACCTTTTCTAAATCTCGAGGAGCCAGACTAAACTGAAGTGTCTCACACATGATGAAGTGTATATGTCAGTGAGAATCTGGTTAGGAAAACTATTTGCCTATTCGAGTAGAAGGTAATCGAATGGGGAGTCATATGAAAAAAAGATCTTCCTGACTGGGGCATAAACACAGAGGTGGGAAGAACTGTAAAAGTAAACTAGCAAGTATTGCAGCCATGACTAGTGAGTGCAATGTGTGTGCATGTATGCAAGAGACAGATGAAAGATTTAGTAGATAGATGGCAAAACAGGTGACACGACTTCTGATTCTGACTTATGGAAATTGATACCTCCGTTGAAGTACAACCTGTTCTCCAAATCCTGACATTAAGACGAATAGCAGCCAAACAGCAACATCTAGCATGTGATATTTGCGAGAGCTCAAATATTGATTGCACTACTTATTAATGAGTTTCATTCATAATAAATACATGGTATGTTTGCACAGAGGAGGTGTTTTCTAGGAGAGGCATTACATGCTGTATTAAACAATGAATAATTTCTTAATCTTAAATGTGAGTAAACAGCAGGATAGTAAGTGTCATGGTTATAAGAAATTTCACGAAGGTGCAAGTGTAGCAAGTGCTCCAGAACACCTGATGAGGCACCTCTCACTCCAAATGAAGGTTTTCTTGATAGCAATCACTATGTGAGGTGTTCTGAGCTAGAAATGTCATAATACAGCTAAAGGTTTTGCCTTTTTCACACTAAATTCCATCTTGTTGGGTTGAAACTGTGACTGAATTTGTTATGGCAACTTTCTAGTTGTCCTTTTAGAGCTTCTACTTGGAGTATAGTCTGGTCTTGTCTAAAACCACATTTTTTATTCATTATTTAGATCTTTTTTCTAAGAAAATATTTCTTTCTTAAGACAGCCAACACATTTGAAATTCAAAGAAAATAATGTATCAAAAACTACACAGAATAGACTTTTCAAAAATGGATATTTAACATTACGTTTCTTAATGACTCTGTTCCCCAAATTGCTGGTCAAGTTGCATTTGCTGTAATAAAACAGAAGATGAGATCTTCTGTTTAGGAATTGAAACCTCAGAGACCTCATCTCTGTCTCTTTTTTTTTCCTAGTATATTTTCCCTGCAGTTGCTAGGTGTTTAATTTCTTTGATTGGCTTTTAATATAAGAGGCAAAAGCAATGAGTGTGGATAAGTAGACCATCCAACCAACAATAAAAAGACCACTATTTTATATTGCATACGCAACTTTTCTTGCACAGATGTTCTCTCAATACAGATACTTGTGACTGAGCTACTTGAAAAATTCAGTGTAAAACTACTCCATGGTATTTTCTTTCCCTCACTGCTAATATCCAAGGGCCTCCATTTGCATAGTTCTCCAGGGGTCCATTTCCAGATTCTCTGAAAGAGAAGGGAGTTCTCCGCCCAAAAACACGCACCCAGCTGCCTAGCCTGCCTAGCACCGTGGCTGAGACACGCCATCTGTGTTCCTAGCCTAGGGAAACCTCACCCCCGGAGAGGGCAGGAAACTGAGCTGAGCAGAGCTGAAACCTCAGCCCCAGCCCTGCATTGGGGCAGGTACAACTGGTTCAAGTGATGCAGAGGAGCAACTCTTTCCTGCTGACAAGCACGGCTACGAGTACAGAGCTCGACAGCAGCTGCTGCTGCGGGAGGAAGACATATATCCCAAATACTCCTGTATAAGGGAATAAACAGATAAGACTTTTTCGAGGTTTGATTGGTGACATAATTCACAGAACAAATGACGGGCCTTTAAAGTATTTGCAGAATACCCACAATAGCTTTGTAACATTTCACTATTAGCATAATCACCCTATTTTCCTACCAAATTTCCCATCAAATACCAGCTAGCAAGGGCGTTCTCAGGAGGAAGAGACAGCAACTCTCACACTTGCAACCAGAGCACTACTGTCTAGGTCTTGGGCACACAAACATTAGGCTGTATCTGTGAAGCGGCAGCTTCAAAGTTACATCCTTGGCTCCAGTGCAGATCCACTGAGACCCCAAACTCTTTTATTAGCTTCTTGACAGTGGTGGCAGCCACTTGGATGGGAGCAGCATCACTTATTTTTGAGAAACAACATATGGTACTTAGAATCCAGTGGTTGCCAGCTTTTGATGTAATTAGCCATGATCCCTGAACATCTGCACTCATCAGTTAGCCTTTAGGTTGGTGATCTATTGTTCTACATTGGAATAGAGATTATTCCTTCTTTGGGCACCCTTCCTTCAAGAATGTTGAATATCTCTAGCTAAAGTTATTAGCTTCAAAACCCTGTGAGCACTCCGCATGAAGAAATCCTATTATAGATTATCACCTCGTCACACTTCGAAAGTTCTCCTGAGACTGGAAAAAGGCAACTATTTAAAAGGCACTGTAGGACAGTGAAGGACCACAATACATGGTAATGTCAAGATAGAAATACCCTCCTTAGAATAGCCATGTTTCCTAAATCATATTTGTAGACTGACATGGTCAGATTTACCGTCATGCATACACAATAGGTAAGCCCAGTAGATTTATAATAGGGCAAACTGAATTTAAAAATACTAGTCAGAAGAGCTGAGAAGATATCAAAATTTTGCTAGAACTTTTTGTTAGAATTTTGAATTCTCAAAGAATGATAGCCTTACAAAGTGATAGAAGAAGAAACATTTATTCAGTGATATTTTTTTTCTTTCTTTCTGGATTGCAAAAACAAATTAATGAAGTATTTGTGACCAATTATAACCTTGGATTACCAGATGGATTGAAAGAGACCATAAGACAAGAGAGAGAAACCATTAGTTAAACAAGTAATCTCATAGAAGCCATATGGGCTGTTTAGGCAATTAGGATTATTCATAAAAGAAGGGACTTAAAGAGTCTTTCAGCAAGTCCATTATCTTTGATAGCAAGGTTACATTGGGCAATGTGAACTCTCTGGAAGAAAAATGATGCTGGAAGAAAAAATGCAAAGAAAGGAAAAATCCCAGGAATAACAATTACATCTAGAACAGCAAAATAAAAATATAAACTCATTCCCTCTCCACAGAGGTCTAGAAAATAGTATTAATTAATCCTGGGGCAGCAGGAGTTGAAAGGAAAAAGTTTGTGTCATGAATACTGGGCATTCAGCAGGAAATCATTCTTTTGCTAGCTCTATAATTCTAGCACTCATGCACATAACTAGAGGACATCTAACACAGGCCAAGGAGACTGTTAACACTTGAGATTGACAAGTTTAGTTGAAATAATAGTCCATCTCCTCACTAAGTAACAGAAAGCTACCATGTAGTCTATATTGTACTTTCTTAATGTACTTTCTTAATGCAAGCTGAAGGTTTCCTGCCATGCTACACTTCCCAGCAGTTTCTCTGCAACGTAACAACCATACACTGAATTTTGCAATGAAGCATTATTCCCAGTTAAGCATGCCACTTAAGTGTCACCTCAAAGTTACATACTGGATAATGTATCTGAAAGATAAAAAGATGCACTCAGAATAGCCCAAACTCATACAGACTCATACAAGTTGAGCTTGTTCAACTATCAGCACAGTCAGCCCTACTAGTTTGACCAACAGTTGGTAGGGTGTTTTTAGGGAACTCCAAGCAGGATTATCTTTCATTGACACACTACAACAGCCCTAACAGGTTTAAAGTCCAGTCCTGATTCATAGTGGAATCTCATTATGTAGTATGAATCCTGCACTCTGTATAGTATCAAGAAGGTTAAAATCCTTCCATATGTAGGGGTTGGAAACTTCTCCCCGAGAAGCTTTTCAGGAGGAAGCAAGTTCCTTCAGGTGGGGATATAGTTGGGCTGTGTAAGAGACCTGCAAAGCGGCATTCAGCAAGAATCATGTTAAGATAACTCCAAACAACAAGCAAGAAGAGAATGCTTATTTTGCCTCATTTGCAGTGCCTTTGCTATACTTGGCTGTGACACAAAGAATTGAGCTCTGATGAGCATTGCAAGAAGAGAAGATGATTGTTTTACCAGCTTGAAAGAGAAGGGAATCTGGGGAATTCATTCTTATTTATACTATTATGAAGATCTTTTGTTTTTTGGCCTGAGAGTAAAAAGACCAAAGGACATTTAAAGCCTGCACTTTTTGCTGCAGCATTTTCATCAGCTGACACAAAGCTGGCCAATTTATTGCTCTGACTGACAGCAGCTGATCAAGTGTTCCCACAGCCACTATCACAGTGTGAAACATTGGGTTCAAAATGGTGATGGGTTCATTTGCTGTAATTCTAAATGGGACAGAGCCCAAAACCAGGATCCCAGCTCCCTTGAACTCGAGCTGTTCAGAATTCAGATCCATATCAAAATCTTCCTGCTCAAGCCCATCACTACTTAATTTACCAAGGCTGTTACTGGCACAGCACTTCATTCTGGCTGTCTTCACTAGCCCTCACGTGGCAGCCACAATAAATTATGCAGCTGGGAATGCAATAGCATCTGAAGCAATTGACCCGTGCAAGGATAGTGGTATCACTTACGTCGCTGTGATGCAGCCCCATGCCAGGCAAAGCAGCCCTGTCCTCCACCGAGGGGACCAGAGGTTGCTCCCCTACTCTCCCATGTGAGTAAATCTGGCCTATTTGGCTAATGTTGTATCCCTCCTGTTGGGTATTGATAGCATTAGATACCACTGACTATAGCCAGATATGATTTCCCTTAAGCAGGTCTGCTTCCACCTTTCTCAAGAAACCCTGTTAGTGGTTTCACTAACAGCCCATAGGAGGACTTCTCATGTAGAGGCTTAAGTCCCTTTAGTGAAGCCTTAGCTTTAGCCTGCTTGTACATGTGCTGGGGAATTGGATACAAATTTAATAGCTTCTGGTTCATGTCATCAGTATCCCCATTTCTAAACCAGGCAGTGTAGAGAAATGTGACCACCTGAACCTAGAGCCTAGAGGATGGCTGGTTTGACTGAGATTCAGGAGATCAATGGCAAATATGGTAAAAGCGGGTTACAAATGGGAGCCAGAGGAGTCAGCAGAGTGTGTATCATGGCTGTCAGATGGGCAGCAGTAAAAGCAAGTCCCTGAGCACTAAGCATCTTTTCTTATCCTGTCTTTTATGACAGCAGACGTTGCTCCACTCATCCCTGCTCCCTGCCCCAGGACTAACCTGAGCTTCCTTCCACGTTGACATTGCACAGCTTCACCAACTGCAATTGCACACACTTACTGGGATCCTTTCCGTTCAAAAAAGTCCTCCAGAGGACTCCTCTGCCCTCCTCACCATTGCCCTGCCATTAAGTTCTCTCAAGCTGCTACTACTGTTTCCTTGAGCGCAAAAACTTCCCAGAGGAGGAGGAGAGAGGGAAAAACTACGAGTTCCTGGCTTAGCTCCAGAGCCTACACAGACCTGCTGGGTTACAGATAAGAAAATGACCTTCTTCCCGCAACGGGAGTATCAGAGCAGCTGGGTCACCTGTGAGATTGGGAGTTTTCCCTGCTTCAGAAAGAAGTGCTTCGCACCCTCCCCTTGGAGCAGGTTACCTCTGTACAGAGCTTCCCACGGGACTGACACTAAACAGCGTGGCCTATGCTAATGCTCATAACTAGCTTGCACCTCACTTTCTGTCTGAAGCATCAAGTATTCACCACGAGTGCTGAGCTACATATGGTGCAAGGTATACATTATTCCACTGGCAGCCGTTATATGACACTGTAAGTAAAATAAAGTAACAGGTAGATATATTTTTCTTGTTAATCACAAACCTAATTTTCTATTAAAATGTATGAGATGACAAAATCTCAACAAACTCTTTAAAGCTATTACTAGAGGATAAAGTATTTCACCAAAGTATTAATATTAACATCATTAAAAGAGTTTTATCAAGTGTGCCTTTATCTCCAGATTGCAAACAATAGCAGCCTGAAGGAGAGATATGCCCTTGAGTATTGTGGTATGAAAACCAACAGCAGTTTTAGAGCCACATAAAGTCTTCTTGTGGCTTCAAAATTAGGGGAAAAAAATCTTGAAGCCACAATTATAAGAAGTAATAGAGTAAATGAATCTATTTTTCATCACCTTGGGCTCTGAAAAGAAAACATTAGAGAATTATATTGATAAGAGAAAGAGCTGAGATATTCAAATGCATTTAATGTTGTTTTAATTGATTAAACTAGATCAGGAACATTTGAAAATGCATAAAGGAGCTGTTTCTGCATAAATATTCAAAATATATCTGGTTCAGAAGATAGTTGCTGCTTTGTACATGTGATACAAGATACCTTATCTTCTGTACATTCAATAAAGTCTTGAAGTCCAGAAGATCAACAGACTTAAGGTTTTAGGGTCCCTTTTTTGACAAGTCACTTGTGAACGTCACAGAACTGTCTCTCCCTCGTTTGTGCTTCAGACAGTCCAGCACTTCAGAAAACGGATCTGAGAGAAGGGAAGATCAGGAAAAAATTTGGTTCTACTGTGACAACCCATGGTAGGTTTGTCCAAAAGTCTGGTGGTGACAGTGAGTTAAATCAAGGTGCAAGAAAGCCTGGGCAAATTCCCCAACTTCTGTTTGGGAAAAATACATTTTCACAGCATCTGATTTTCAAGAGAGGTCAACACCCTTTCAGCTCTGAGAATAAGGGCCCAGTTGTTGAAAATGCTGAGCTATTGACTCAAAAATGTTAAGAGCACACCATTTGGTATCCCTAATCCTAAATTACCAAAGTACCTCTGTAGAATAGCCGACTATGCCCACTGTTCATTCCCAGGCCTGGGCAGTCCTGTGCTACCTGCTCAGAAGTGACTCTTCTCCCATTTGCTTTCATCTTGTCACTTGCTACTTCGCTGTGATCCGATTTTTCATAAATCCTGACAATGAATTATTTCAACTGATTTACAGAAGGGGTCTTGTGGGGACAAAGGGGCAGCCTGGGAGAGAGGACAGAGGTAACCAAAAGCCAATCCATTTGAAGGCCCATACTAGTATCAGAATTCCCAATCTTGACAAGGTCCCTTTAAAATGTTTCTTTGTTTCATGATCATAAACTCGAAATAGTCCCCTTTGCCACATCACTGTAACACTGCTCTGAGATGAGGAAAATACAAGAATATTGTACTGTAGATGTCTGTCTCCCAGCTGCATTGAGTGATGAGGCTCTCTCTTCCCTGTATGTTCATAAGAGGTAATTTCTTCTAGAGTCTCTCCATAAAAAACTCCTTACAGGGAGCCCACCATTAATCTTGAGCACAGTAAGTATTAGCCAACATGGTAAAAAGAACATTAAAAAAAATCTTGTCCCTAAGCTGCAGAAGCCTAAATAATGACAGTAATAGCATAATCTCACTCTCACACACAAAGTTGTTAACTGACAAAAATAGAGTTCATGCAAAGCAGAGTACACAATCAGAGCAGAAAAGCACAACTTTCTTCACTAATTCCCAAATAAATAACACCGAATATATTGCTTTTAAGTGCTTCATTTATTTTAAAGAAATACTTCTAAAAGAAGTGTTCCAATGACAGACCATGAAGAGCACTTTATAAAAGGAGATTAATTATATCCTGAAAGTTACAAGTGTCATTGAGTAAGAGGACTGCTGTATAAAATACCAATATACTATCCTACTCAGCCACCCATTTGGGCTAGGCCTGATCCTGAATTTCCAGCTGAGAACTGGAATTATTTAGCAATTATTTAGCTGAGCATAAATATTTAGAGACAGTTTCTGCTAACAAATCTTGCCTCTAGGAGCCAGGCCCATAACAATATTCTTGGCACTAGTTTTCCACACATAAATCAACCCCCTAACTTCACACCTTCCTTATTTCATTTTTACAATTTTGTAGAATACCCAGCTTGGTTTATTTATGTGGTGCTGCATCTAGCGTTCGCTATATGATGGCTGTTATTAGATCTAATTCTGGCTACAGTGCTACCATTGAAAGCAGCCATACAGTATTAAAACAAGAGACAGGGGAAATAGGATTCTTAGTAGCAGTGGTTAAAAAATAAAATAAAACATTCTTCTAGCTGAGGAAAACACAGACAAACAAAATATCCGCCTTCCCCTCGAGTTCTGCTCCAAATCTCTGCACTGCTTCCTTCCATCCTATATATACATAGAAACCAGTCAACTGATTGCCCTTGGGGGGACCAGCAAATTGTAGGAGGAACCAAATCTGGTAATTTAGGTACTCATCAAGCATGTGGACAAGGTAGGCCTGGCTCCGGCTGGAGCAAGCAGAAAGCAGCTGTGGCCCGGCGGCTACCCCTGCCCTCTGAGATTTGCCTTTTCGAAAAGAAAGCCCAGTGAAAACAGCTCAACATTTGCAGCTCCAGATGAATCGTGCTGCCAGGGAGCTAGCAACTGAAGATGTCTCTTAAGCCTGGATAAAGATTTCCTGCCTGAAGTGGCCCAGGGGACCTGCTGGAGGTGAGGGTGGAGTGTCGGCCTAGCGCAAGGGGCCTGCAACCAGGTTTTCTTCCTCTGTGGAAAAATGCCTTTTTGAACAGCAAGCCCCCAATGCTCCAAACAAAATCAGGTGTTTGCCTCAGGTTGCCAGTTTTGCACTTTTAGGACACAAACTGAGAACGTTGCAAGTTTACTATTGCAATTTTTGAGACGGGGGTGTGAAGCCAGCCAGAGGACATGACCTTTGAGGACGAGGTGCTCAACTGCAAGTGGTGAGCACTGGGCAGGCAGGAGCACAGCGGCCCCCTGCAACACCCTTTGGAGGCCGGTGAGCTCCCTATTCACCCCAGGGGAAGAGCACTGCCTTCCTCACCACAAAAGCAAGTCATATTTTAAAAAACGGCTCTTCAGGCCTTCCCAACATTACCCCATGTATTACCCAGGGAGAGAAAGAGCAAGCCTGACTTGCTCTAACCCAGCCTGCCTCTTCTGCGTGTGCTTTATTGAAACAACTCTTGTTTCATGCTGCTGTAGCTTGAACCTTGCAGTTCCAGCACACTTTAATTCAATCGAAGTGTGTCCCAACAAAAAGCTTACCAGTTTTCAACTCTAAATGCAGAGGGAAAAGTAGCAACAGCAGCAGCACCACAGCTGAGTTCTCTATAGATGGTAAATAAATCATGGGAACAACAATCCCCAATTTCACATTAATTGTTTGGAAATCTCTACAACATCAAACATTTTGTTAAAAATTGAGAAAAAAATCAGCATAGCTCTTTTGTTGGTTTTGTTGTTGTTTTGCTTTAAAATGATTTGTTCTAAATACAGCTTAACATGCAGATGACTGGTTTGAGACTAGAGTGTTTCTTCAAGACAGGAAAAAAAAAGTAGCAATGATTTGTATGAGGATGTCAGCAGAGAGGCTTTTTAATAATAGAGGTACCTGGAAGAGCACTCGGTGCTTGCACATGGGTGGGGAGACTCAGGTCTTGGGGCAGTCCAACCAATTTTCCTCTATCACTCAGCTTGGGGAACAGCAGGTTTCAAACCAGAGTGGTATATTCCCTCACTGATTGTAAGGTGTTAGAGGATAAAATAATAATAATGATGATAATGACAATGATAATAGTAATGATAATGGTGGTAATAATAATAAAGTAATAATAATAATAATAATAATAATATCTGAAGTTCCTCACAAAAGATTCAAAGAAGCTAATGACTTCCTAGGATTTTTTTTCCTTTGCTACTGAAATGTTCAGAAAGGAAAAGTCAACCTAAACATAGTGTGTTAAGAACCACCGTCTCTGCTCACATTGCACTTTGACATACACAGACTGATATTGCACTTGTCCTCTTTTTTCTTTTTTTTTTTTGTTTGTTTGGGTGATTGATTTGCAATTCAAACCCATGTGTAATTACTGCCCAGTAACAACATTTCCTTTTTAACAGAGCAATTGCTTTCCATATTTTTGCTTTCCATTGAATTTCAATGTTCTGGATCACTTGCCTCTATTGTTCTGTCCGAGCTACTGTTTTTCCCCACACTGAATCCCTTTATGCTGTTTTTGCCTATGATTCTAACCTCTCTATAGCCTATTGTAATTTTTTGTATCTTCACTCAGATTTGCAACTTCTTTTGACTTTGTATCATCTGACCATGAATTACATTAGCATACTATTTCTTTCCTCTTCCAAATTTGATGCCTAACACCAGCTCCTTTGTGTAGATAACAAAGAAGTAGTTAAAATATAACTCTTCAACACATTCATAAAAGCTATTATGGGATTTCCCTAATTCATTCCTAGCAACTATCTGACTGATATTAGTAGGTTTACCTAAAAAGTAGGTCCAATCCTTCCTCAATGCTTTGCAAAAGAAAAAACAAACCAAAGTAAGTAAGAAGAAAAAAAAAATCACAAATTTTCCTTATAGTTCTGACTTTTGCTCTGACTCTTGCCATAATCCTCATTTTACCCTTTATGGCCAATTTTTTTTTTTTTTTTTTTTTTTTACGGTGGAGTAGACATAAAAAGAAAACCAATTGCACTGCAGTCTGTAGTGCTGAGTCACTGCCCTCCTCCCACTCCTTTCAGCTGTGCCTGTTCTAGATAGATGGCTTCAAAATCAGCATCTGGGGGCTGGTAATTATGGGAGATGTGGAAACAGGACTTGGGGACAGGAGTGGTAGTAAAGGCTTTTTTGAGGGGAGGGAGGTTTTCTACATCTATTAAGGATTCTAAAATAAACTGGATATTCCTTTGAAGTGAAGAATTCTGGCCAAATTTTATTTCAATATGTAGCATTTCAGACATCTAGAAAGATGAGAAGGGATTGTGGGTTACTTAAATCCCAGGAGAAAAATGCTGAGAACAAAGTTACTACATATGGGAAATATTTTTCAGAGGAATTGAACATAAAACAAATGATTTACTAGTGATCCTTAGCTTAAGTTGCTTTTAGTGCAAGCAGCCATATTGTATTAAGGGAGCTTTTGGTATGACTGTAAGATGTGAGTTTATAACTGTGCTGAAATTGAACTGCATTTTAAATCTTTATGAGATAGTATTAAAGATTCACTGATATCAGAATATCTACCATCTGGGCTATTCTCTAGTAGTTGGGAAATGGCTATTTCTTGGAGCCTCCAGGTCTATTTTAACCTGCCATCAGCTATAACACCTGTTCCCCAGACCATTTTGTGGGCACTAATGTCCTTTCCTACTCTCCTGGCACTGCACAGGCAAATGAATGAAATTCAGGCATCCCGTTCTCCTGGAGGTTTGACATGCTCCTCAAAGCTTCTTGTTCCTACTTCAGCACCAAATCCAAGTTAACACAGCCAACTCTGCAACACCAAAACCCACTTCAGAACGAAGATGTTTAGAAAAAATACCTCTGATAAATAATAATTTTTCCTTCCCTACCAGTCTGCCTGCAAACCAGTTGGTGACATGAGCCAACTGTGTCTTGGCTGCCCGTTGCATCCAATAATGTATGGCCCCAGTGTGGGTAAAGGACTGTAATTCACTTGCGGGACTCTGCCGATGTCAGACAGCGCCTGAGCAGTTTATGAACAGCAGCAGAGCCTTGAGAGTGAATTACGGCCCTGCATTCACTCCTAGGACATCTGTTGTTGTTCAATATAGAGTATACCTTCTGTAAATTAAAAAAAAAAAAAAAAAAAAAGTACTACTTCTTCACCAAGTCTTCAGTTTCCAAAAAATCTTTCTCTTTTTTTGCCCTTTATTTGAATCCATGCTGATTCACAAGAAATCTGAGGTTTGTTGGCGTACTTTCTTGCCAAAGTCACCATTACTGTTTTAATTTTCTTGTTCAGGACCATCTTTTCAAGATTATGGTAGCCCTAAAACACAGATGAATATATGGTTTCTCTTTCATGCTTACGTGCGTCTAACCATTAACTCTACAAAGGCAAATTCTAAATCAGTTTAAAACCATTGTTGTTTGATAATTATCACTTACAATCAATTTTCCTGTATTTTGCCTAATCTGAATGCAAAAGCCCCATGTGATGTCCCTTTAATTTTATTTCCATAGTAGGTACAGTTACGCTGGGGCAAATCTGGAGTAATCTGGTGCATTTTGTTTCCTTGCCAATACAAGTGACTCAAATCCTTGGAGTAATTCCAGTTTTTCAGAATTTGGCCCAGAGAAGCTAGCTACAGCATGTGACATCAAAGAGGCGTTTGTGAAAAACTTTGTTAAATGTTCTATTTACGAACATTTCTGGCCATGTGTCATATTTTCTGTAGGTTTCCCCCCTCCTCCTATTTTATTACTAGGGACATTTGCCTGAAAACAGACTATTTGTTACTTAGCAAGTTCATTTGCTCCTGCTGCTTATTCCTCACTTGAAGTCACTCCTGTGATTGTGGCATCATAATTAGTTGCTCCGGAGATGATTATGATGTCACAGAGGACTGTGTGTTATATGGCTGCAAGTGATGAATAAGCAGCAGGAGCAGATGATCTCTCAAGCAATAAAGACCATGTCTTTATGAAAATATCCCTGGAAACAAAAAGGCTGAAATTATATATTGAAGCAATGGAATAGTTTCTAGTGTGTCAACTACTTTCCACAAAATAGCACTTTCTTTTTTGGTTTTTGGTATTAGTTTTTTGTTTGTTTGTTTGTTTGTTTTGACGGGAGGTGTTACACCTTTTTATCACTTTAAAACTACTTTTGAAATATTTGGCCTCCACTTGTCCTTAGTGAATTACAAAGAGAGTGAGAGAATTGTTCTCTCTCTCAATAAATGGATGATGTATCATACATAAAACAACACATTTGCTTCTGATGGTCAGTGATCTCCTTTCCCACAGGAAACAGTGAATTAAATGTGCACTGGCATACAACCTAAATCCCACCACTGTCCTGCTCCACAGAGGAGGGTCTTTGCCAAAGGCATGTCCTGATTGCCAAGGGAGGCAGGATCCATACACCTATTGCCCTGTGCCTGCAACAGGCTCTCCCCTTCCTTGCTCTCCATCGAGAAAACTGTCTTCCTACCAAGCACTTCTTGGCATGTCAATCCTTTCTCAAAATCTCCCTTCTGGCATAGTTTCCTCACCTTCATAGCTCTTCTCAGGTCTGCACATGGTTGAGGAAATAGTTCATCTCTCTTCCTTTTTAATCTGTTTTATTCTGACTTCTATCTTCTTGCCAGCTGCCTACAATGGATAGGAATCAAACATAAGGAAGATAGAGTGCAGGTCACCTATATAACAATAACGTACTTAAGGCATAAAAAAGAGGAATTTCTAGGAGGCACAGTTGAAAGTAGCATGCCTCTTTGCTTTCTTTCTATGCATTTGGTTTTGACCCACCTGTGTGCTGCAGTTACCCTCTCTAATCCTCTAAAACCTCTGGTCTAATTGCCAGATAAGACCTTATCTCTATCCCACCTCCACAGCATTTCAGTCTTTCCAAATATCAAAGCTAATGAATTAAACATTCCTAAAAAAGAAGGCTTTAATTTATTGTTTAATACGTTCAGTGTTGCTCTTTTTATCTGATTGGTTAACCTAACTTAATCTAGTGGGACAAAAAAAATCTGCTTGGCGCCACAAAATGCAAGAGAATGCTTTTCCCATTCTGACTACAAAGCTTGCTGTTTAATTGTACAAATATTTGTGGGTTTGGCTAAGGTGAGCACTAATTTGTTATTTTAGCAAAAAGCTTCAAATAATTTAGAATGTGCTGAGAAAATATTCATTGCCTTTTTGCAAACAGTGACATGCTAAACATTTAAGAGAAACTACCATGCTACTGAAAGGACTTTGCAAGTAGATGCTTGCAAAATTATTTAAAAAAAAAAAAAAAAAAGTGAAATTTTTAGTGGTTATTTTCTGGAATGTTGAAAAATACAACCTGCAAGAACCTGCCTTGTGGGCAAACATTCCCACTATGTCCCTAGTTATTTATTCTATATAATGTTTGGGGCTTTTTTAACCTCTGATGAGGGCTTTTGTTTCTGAGGGCTTTGCCCTTCTAGACTTCAAGAATAAAAGTGTCTGCTGCTGCTAAAATAAACAAGCCATGATTGAAGATCTGCACAGTCCTGTCCTCAGACAAATGGGGACCACTGAATTCAGATAAATACCCCTAGCCCCTGAGGATGGGAACTTCAATAAACCTCAGCTTCATCCTGATTACAGACTATGCTGTAAGTGGTCATTTAAAGTAACGCTTGGTGAGATCAATAGCTGCATGCAAGCAAAGTTTCTCTGGGACTGTTCCCCTTGCTGGGCAAGATCAGCCCAGCAGCACAGTTGCTGCTGCAGGGTAGGGTTAGTGTCGGGAGACTTCAGGGCTGTGACACACTGAGTAGGCATGACCTCCCACTTGCTTGCATCAAGTCATGGAGTTGCAATCCATCTGCCAGGATGCTTTTTGGCAGCCACAATGGGCCTCTGGGGAATTTTTCCTGAAATGTTCAAACACTGGCACAAACTCCTACACCAGAAATCCAGGAAAACCCATGGCTTGGGTGCACAAGAATTCTTTCCCCTCACACACAATGTGATAAGCATATGGACTTAACCAGCAGAACATGTATTGCAAAAGAGAGAGGGAGGGAAATAGAAAAGAATTGTCTATATTAATAATTCCCCATGGCTAAGTACCAGCCTCCAGAGCATACTGGCAGTGGTCCAACCCTTTCCTCAACAAGAACAAGTGACAGCATGGGTGACTAGCCCCTGCTCTCCTCCTCTGGCCTCATGGAGGTGCCACGTTTCCACAGCTATTGCAGCTTTGGGTGTCAGGTTTCATCGTCTCAGCCAAGGAACTCCAGGTCTTGATCCCATTGCTTGCCCCACTATGACTTGCTTACTACCTACTTACTTACTTGCTACCTGTTGTTCTCACCACAAGGTCCTGCCAGCTGAATTCCTCAGGGACCCAGCACTGCTAGCATGTCTTCCACCTTAGCGAATGCAATTCTCTGCTGATTGCATTAACTAATACAAGCTCAGTTTCAGGGCTCCCCTTGTCTCCCCACACCTCAAGGCCACACACATGGAACACCAGGCTGTGGTGGCAACTCCTCTTGGGGACGTTTAGCTGAGTGCAGTTGCCTGAGCTTTTCACAGAACAACCCCTACCTTTACTATCTTGTGAGTTTTAATAGAAATAACCTGCCTGGGGATTAAATCCATTGTCCTTTTCTTTTCAAGTCTCCAAGAAATGCTGAAAGAGCACTCCCACCCCCGGTGCCTCTGGGCTTTCTCTGAAGATCTGTGCCAGGAGCTGCTGCCTTCCTGCAGGCCTCAGGCCCCACCTTTCCATCGTAGCTGTTCTGTCTGTTTGTTTGCTTCCTTTTGCCAGAAGCAGATAAAATACAAATAAATTTCTTTCTTGAAGAAAAAAAAAATAAAAGAAGAAAGAAAAAAGCAACGCAGATTATCAGAAACAGTCACAGCTCCACAGCCACATTCAGGGTTGACTGTGTTGGCCACATTCAGAAGGACGCATGAGGTTAAGCCTTTAGCTGGCTGGAGGAAGCTGCTGAAAATGTGAGCATGAAGGACATGTTTCTAATGTCCCTGTGTAGTGCTAGTAGAAAAGTGGAGTCCATGCATTGCTTTCTGGGCTTACAACTGGCTTCCTGCTCAGCAGCAAGATAGCTAAGTAAAGGCTGGTTAGCATACAGGTATAACTTCACTTAGCTAAGAAGGACATGGAGAGAAGGAGCTGGTGGATAAAGCAGTAGCAGAGTAGTTGAGAATGACAGACTTCCTCACAGAGGTGACACAACCAGAGGTCAAACTCTCCCAGGCATCCAAACATCCCCTTGATTGATCCAGTTCAGCAAATGCCTATAAAATGGATTATCTGTCACCCAGAGATGAAAGAACAGGACCATCAGTTTCACATCCAGAGCCATAACCTTTGCCTTTACTCAGCTCCAGCTCACACCTACTTGTCTTGTGACTTGCTGTAACCTACGGGTGTGGGGGTGTGCCTGCAAATCCCTCACATACATTACTGACCCAGGATCACAGCAGGAACCATTGCCGTTCTCCGTGCAGTTCCCCACACAAATGTCCAGATGGCTTTGAAATCCGTCTGTTTGCTGACTAGTATTCATCTTTGGGCATGGCAAGATGTAAAATCCTAAACAAGTGCCCTCTCTTCAATGTAAGTTTTTTCTTGCATCAAGGAAAACAGCAAAACAAGGAGAAAACAGGTCCCATCGATCCCCACAATTGGTATTTTACCTCCCAGAGGGCTTTGTAACTGCTGAGACTGCGGGAGCATTATCTTGCTTTCAGAGAGCTCTCTGATGAGGAATTCAGTACTGTAGCTGTGGCAAGGCATGAGACACGTGGTTGGGATGTAAAAAAGTGAAAAATAGGGCCCGAAGAGCTAGAACGTCTGTGATGAAGCTCCTCCTTCAGCAAAATGGGAAGTGTTAAAGCTCTGAATATCAATCAGCGCTTCCCACAGGCAGTGGGATTCACTGTCAGGATCCGCCAGTGTCTCTGAGACATTGAATCCTTTCCTTAAATTAAAATTGTGACCAACTAGAGGCAGAGCAAATTACTAAGGTAATCAAAGAATGAGTGACATTACACTTTTAAAACAAATCTGCAAAGTAAAATTCACTGTAGGATGCATGAAAACTCCATCAGTTCTGCATTTTATGGAAATGCTCCCCCCAAACACTTGCAAATCACAGAAAATTGTTAAAATGCACCACAGAGTTCAAGTTTACAATTCAATAATAATAGTGTACAGTATGGTGATAATAATATAATAGCAATAATAATAAACATACATTGCTTTATTACAACTACAGATTGTCTCTGATCAAATGTCATTAAAACATATGTAAAAAGCTGGAGAAAAAAACGGAAAGTAGATTTTGCTGTAGCTGTTTATGTACAGTACATTTAGCTTCTCTGAAGCAAATCAGTGGAAAGGAGGAACAACAGAAAAACTCCAAAATAATAAATAGACTGTTTTAAGGCATGTTATAAAACTCCTGACATTCAATTGTAAGGGCACTCTGTCCTAGAAAGATGACAGCAATTAGCTTCCTGCAAAGAACAAGGGAAAAACAGGGATATTCTCCTGCAGTTCAAAATACCAGTTGTAATTTTCAGTCTTCCATTTTCTCTTCCCTCAAGAAGCTAAGATTAAGCAACCAGCATGCGCTACCAGTTATGACCAGAGGAAAAGGTACGTGAATAATCCAGTCTTGATCAATGCTAGTGGCCCAGTCCAAAGTCTCATGGTCATAAAAAGGACATTTCAAATAATGTTTTTGCTTGTGCTTCACCTGGATATCTGTGTTCTCACTCTGGGCCAGCCTGGAGCATGCAATCTCCTGAAAACCTTTAAGGAATGGATTCAGATGCTGTGGGAAGCCCTCAAAGATGCTCAGACAGATCATTATATTGCAAAGTTTACTAGTGTGTTGGCCTTCTTATGCTAGCAGTAAGGAGACTTTTGTTTTCTCCTTTCTGAATTTATAGATAAAGATAATTTATTTATCTGTTCCTCCTCTTGAATTTATCATTTTCAGATAATCCTCAAGGTTAGAGTTAGGAGAGACTTGTTCCTGCATCCTGCCCATCTTCCTTCTGTGGAAAGGGCACTCCTTGTGATGTAGTTCCTGGTGGAGCTTGCGTTTTCCCTATGCAACAGTTGGATACTATGCATGGAAAAGAGATGAGTACTTGTCATTGAAACAGCAATGATAGCAGAAGGAATGTATGGAAAAGCAAACGATGCAGGATATCAGGCCCCTGAACAGCTCTTTAACATCAGTTGTGTTATCTCTTATTTCTGATATAAACAAGGCACAAGTGAAAACCAGAGGACACCAACAGATATAGATCATCTGGAACTTAAAATGAGAAGCATGTCTTAAAAGCAAGGACATTTATAAGATGTATTTCCCAATTTGTAGTCCATCACTTTTTTACATATGCAAAAAAAATGAACATTTCTCTTGGGCAACTATTCTACAGCTCAGTACAGACAAAAAGATTTTTTTCAAATATTCATCCTCAGTTTTCCATTTCCTATAATTATCCCAGGATTCTTAGCTGTACCCTAATTATACCCTAGGTATATAATTAATACCCGAGGTATTAGCTTAAAATAATTCTCTCCATCCTTGCTGTCTGCACCCATCTAATTCTCCTGGGAAGAAAAGATGTTAATAAAATAGATGAACTGTTATCTTTTTTTTTTTTTTTTTCTTGCAGCTTTAATAGAAAAAAAGAGAGGACAGCTGAAGGGCAAATAGAAATCCTTACTCATTCTTGTATTTTTTATTTTTTTTACACAACTTTTAGCTTTTCCTCCAGGCTTTTGCAAGTTGTAGGTCTCTTTCTCCCAGTTCCCACTGTCCTCAATATGAATGTTATTGAACTCACTCTGGTGTTTACATACAGCTTTCCAAAAAGCATTGTGAAAAATAACATTTACCCTGTGGACTACATTCTTACTCAGTAAGAATGAACTCAGTAAGGACTACATGCTACTCAGTAGTTAGAGAGACACCATATGAACCAATCATTTCTTCAGTCTGGGTCTCAAGGGGGTGTGAGTGGATCAGGTCTTTTTCCGTCTGAGTGTGTTACAGTCCAACATGTGGAGTCGCTTTTCTTCAGGAGAAAGCCTTTTGCCCCTCTCTTGTCAGCTGGGAGTTATCTGCAGGTGTAAATAGGGAGGAATCTGGGGTACAGGCTGAAATGGTGACCTGTGAAAGCAGATGGATGAAAGCCTCTCTTGTTCTTCTTTTTGTCATTTGATCAATCAACTGTGCAAGATATGACACTTACACATTGATCAGTTCCCAGAACAGCTTGTGAAACAATCGTTTTTTGACTGGTCTCAATTATATCTTATCTACACTTGGTCACATAGTCTATCAAACATATAACTTAAAATAATGGTAATAGTAATTTGAAACTGGCAAATGCAATGTTACAAAAGGTTAAATTTAAATTTCCCTGGGGTCAAAGGTATTTAAGGATAATCTAGGCACTGGCTTGAAATACAGCATAGTTAGCTACCAGATGAAAATGATTTTTCTTGCAGCAATTACCATGGTAGTCCCAGAAGGGGTTTGTTATGTTAAAACGGCACTGAGACTCCAGAACAGTTCACAGGCCGGCTTTTTAGGCTGCTTTGGAGGGCCTGCTGTTTGCTTTTGTTGGCAAGCATGACCTATATGTTTATTTTATTTCTTCCTTACTTCACATGGTGAATTTTGTTCTCTGCATGTATGAGAGGATTACAAGCAAGAGATGTTAAAGTTTCTGTTTACCTACAAGGCATGTACAAACAGAGGGCCAGATCCAAACCCTGTTATCATCAGTGGAAAGTTGAGTCAGCATCTCTGAAAACCTAGCTGCTTTTTTCAAGGTGCCCAAGTACAAATATGTGTTCTTCAAACAGCAAGTTTGAAAATCTGAAAAATATTCTTTATGAGAAAAAAAAAGAGGAATATCTCTGTCCCTTCTTTAGTTTCCCTCTAGATGGTGGATAAGTTTTTTTGTTTAAGGGGAACTTTTTTTTTTGACTAAATTTGAGTATTAAAGTTATGTGTCACCAAAGGTCATGCATCAGCTCTGTCTGGAGACCAGTTTTCCCTGGAAGGACTCATGAAGTCATCCTTTCAGTGATTCCAAACAGTGTGTCCAAACAGCAGACACTTCTCTGCCCTACTCACCCTGCTGTGGTGTGTGCTGCTCAAAATTTATTTATTTTGGTGAACAGAAAGAATGCAAAACAACATGAGTATCTCATTTGCCAAGAGAAGAAGAGAGAGAAGACCACAGAACAAAGGGGCCAGCCCAACAGTGAGGGTGGATGAATAAGCACACTGTATCATACACACTACATACAGCATGGAGATAAGTCTTCACTTGGTGCACAGGAGACCTCACCACAGTCTTCTCCAGGGAGTCAGCAATAGGTAAACAGAGAAGCAGCCTCTGTGTAACACACGAGCACATCCTGTAAAGAGCATATGTAGATGGTGACTCTCTCTAAAAAATGATACTTAGCATGCTAAGCAAACAAACAAGCAGCTGAATACATGCAAATTAGATGAATGACTTGGGTATAGGAGACAGGAACCTCATAAGTCAAATGTTTCCCAGCTTCCAGAAGGATTTGCATATTGCGTAAGGAGGGACCTTCTGCAGATGCAGGTTTGCTAGCTGCGTGTGTGCCTGGGGAGCTGTGTCTTTGTGGGAATGACAGATTGGAAGAACAAATTAATGGACTAAAAAATATAATAAAATAAAATCCATTGTAAAAACTTCAAAATGCAAGCGCCTAGATGCAACATTTCCATTTCCTAGCCTTGTCTGTTAGTAGGCTGGGCTTCTCCAAAAGAAGCACCTCTCCTTCCCAGATCAGATACTGGGAGTCAGCAATCAGCTGGTACTTTATACATGGGGGATCTGAGAGAAAGAGGATGATTCCTGTAGCTCGGACACTGGAATGGGCTGCAGTCCCTCTATCACTCTTTACCTCTGTTACTGATTTGTGAAACAAGCAAAGCAATCCAAGGTTGACTGTAAGATCATCAGAGTAGGAATTGCCCCTAATGGTTTCCAGCACAATGCCTAGCACACTAGATGGTGTGCCGTGTCTGCTATGTGACTTTGTTCTTCAGACAAAAATAATAAACTTCAGGAGGAGAGCTGTTTCACTCTTCTTTTCACAGAGTACTGAGTGGTGCTCTGTTGATGCTGAGTCAAAAACATGCACTTTTCTTCCATATTCATTACTATGCTATTTGGAAGGCTCAAGGACGTGAAGCGAACTTTAAGCTGAGAAGATGTTAACAGAATGTATACATGGAAATCAGTGTTTCTGTCTCCATCTGTTTCTTTGGTCTCAAAAAACACAAGTGCTTCTGTAGCACAGTCAGTACAGCAACAACTTCTGGGACCAGTGGGCAGACATTTTTCACATCCTTTTTTCAGCTAGACTGCCAGTATTGAAACCTTGTCACTGTCATTTGTAATGCACTTTTATTTTATCACATCAAGATAAAATTGTTTCAGCCCACTGCCCAGCACTTGCCACCATGACTACTGATCTGAAGCAAAGCTCTCAAGCATACAGAAAACTGGGGAGAGAGCCTGAAAACTGAAACAAACACAGAGCAGATTAAATTAGACTTTGCACAAAACCTACTGAGCTAGACAGCATGACCCAGGTCATTTGGTCTTTCACACCCTCTTTTGATAATCAGGACAGATAACACAGCTCCAGTGTACATGAAAAAGGAGGGAGAGAGGGAGGAAAAGAGGGAGGGAAGGAAGAAGGGTGGATAGAGAAGGTGGCTGTTCAGCTATTTGGGCTATCATTGTCATTTCAATCACAGGTTACACGAAATAGTAACCTCAAGTCTTTCTCCTCCTGGAAATTAGTACCTGGTATTGAAGAAAAGTCCATATTTGAAAATTAACTTACTACTGTCTGGCTTTTCTGTGGGATGTTCTTTGGCCTGGAAACAATGCTCCTTAAGTGGGTGACCCCTTCCTCACTCCTCTGTCTGACCTGGTTTGTATTGCTGAGGAGGTCCTTCAGATACCTGAGGACATAATCTCACCATGATGTGGAGATGTTGCCCATTTGGGCTGTCTGGTAGCCTGTGCTGTGCCAGCTCCACCATGCAGAAGGCCTGATACGAGTGGGAAATTGAATTTGTCTTAGAGCAGGCTCAATTTTTTTGCCAGGCATCATCACAGGATAGGGCAGCCTCACTCTTGTTCTAAGTTGTCATAAAACCCATCAGGGGCTGAAGCTGTGGAGTTAAGTTATCATTGCTGCTCACCTCTGTTCTGCTGAGGTAGCACTCACAGGGTGAGCAGAGGAGCCAGGAGTGGACGTGCCGTTTATTATCAGACAAAGTAGATGAAGAACTGTTTATAACTTATCAAGTGGCTTCTGCACAATCCTTTGATCTGTGTTACCCACTCTATTGTTAACACCTGTGCAATACTCAATAAAACACTCCCACAAGCCCTGTTTGGAATCTCCAACGTGCAGTCTGTTATATTTCCTGTCGATGATGCAGTGCATAACTCATTTAGAGGGGCATGTGAAGTGTTCATGAATGACAAATTAAGATTTAGTTCAAACATCCCTGATGGGGTCTTGGTGCATTTACCAGGTTTATAGATCTGTTTCCTGGGAATGTACCTTATAAAGTTGCATTTGTGGGTTGTTTATTCAATGAACAAAGTGATCCATTATGTTTTTGTCACTGTTTTAGACATGAATGGCGGGTAGGGAAATAATTGCAGTAAATAGCTCTTCTTTCCGATTTTCACAAGAGTGAAAGTTGAAGTACAGCAAATGGAATAATCTGTTCAGGATTGCAAGCTGAAGGAAAAAACATACTCAAGTGCATTTAATTCTCTCCTACTTCTTCCATCTTGGGAATTTGAAAAATATTATAAAAATTCTGAAAATCTTCAGTTGATAAAAAGTGGTATGGGAACATAGGACACAAAAGGTTAAGTGTAGAAAATTTAGTTTTAGTTTTTCCAGGGATTGTGAATGGCAGTGGAGAGTAAAGATTTAAAGTACACATTTTCCCCCCATTCTTTCTCCCAGAAGGTCTCTGGACTTTCTGCTTCTGTCCAGTATGGAAAGTGGTATGACTGGTTTAGTGTTTCCAGCCCAGAGGGCAAAAACAACTCCTGTCAGTCTCATAAAAGCATCTCATTCTCGATAAATTTCTCTTAGTATTTAGAAGACCAAATTGGTTTTAGTAATGTGCTTTTGGCTGCTATAAGAATCAAAATCTTTTGATTTTTCTCTATTACTAGCAAGATTTTTGCCCATGATTCCAAACCCTAGGCTCATTGAAGAGTAAGGTGAAAAACTAAATGATTTAGCTAACAATATCTCTGTGTTTTTGTTTTACCAGGAAATTTCAATATGTTTTCAGTCACAGCCAAGCTACTAAGTAAGTAATTCTTTGGAACAAAGAAAAGATTTATTCAAAGTTCTCAGTCCTTGGCCTCCAGAGAGGCCAATGGACACAAACAGGATGAAAAATTAATATTTTCATTTAATTCTTTAATTCTGTGTAGACAAATAGGACAGAAAAAGATGGGCTTTTGTGGAAGTCCAGAAGAAGGTGAGGACAGGTAAGAACTCAAACTTTTCTTTCACCATTGCTGTGTACCACCTCCCTACAGGAAATTTCTGTGTGTGGAAAAATTTTTCCATGGATATCCACAAGGACTTGAAAATCATTTTCAAAGTCATTTCCTTGGGAAAAATAGGTGAAGAAAAACTTTCAAGGTCTCCTTCTGCCCTGCTTAAGAGTAAGCACTTAATCTGAATTCTGTGGGAATAAGAGTGCCCCTCTACACAGACAACATAGGCTGCAACAGCAGTGGGATCGCTCTAAAGGCTGTGTATTTCACATCATCCCCTTGCTTCAGGCTTGATGGCAAACACCAATCGTTCTCCTTAGTTCCCTTTCCAGTACAGGCACAAAATGTCCACTGATGTGGGTGAAGACTTGTGTCAGGAGGCAACGTGTTCATTCCCTCTGCCACGGGGAGATGCTCAACAAAGTTGTTAGTCTCTGGTAGCTTAACTGATTATCTTCCCTGTGTGCTACAGGAGCAACCAGAAAAGCCTACAAGACACTTAGTGTAAGACCCTTCCCATTGGAGAATAATCATGCCTGGCTGAAGCAAATTCAGTGGATTTAATGTGGTAGAAAAGAAACTTCCTTTTTTTTTTTTTTTTTTTTTCTTTTTCTGAGTTCTCATTCTCTTAAAACAGATTGATCAATAGAGCAACACAGTGAGAGCGAGGACCTGTTTTCAAAGAGGAAAATATCTTGTGAATAAGGCACTGGCCTGAAAATCAAGAAAATGTCTTTGCTTATCACATGTTTGCTGACAGAGAATCCTTGCAAAATGCTGGATTTCCAAGAACAGATTGCTGAACTCCTACTTTCATCTCAGGAAAACTGCAGCCAATAAATCATAAAACCAGAATTACAGAGACTTTGTTTTGGGGTAAAATCAAAACTAGAATTAAACATTCCACTTTCAGGAGATAAACCTCTAATCCGGAACTATTGGGCCAGTAAGCTGTAGCCAATAAATAAATTTCACTACTAAAAAGGAAGGGCAAATGATCTCGCCCCTCTGAGCTGCCAGATTTTCTCCCTTTTGTGCACCATTCCCGTAGGATCCCAAATCCAAATGGGGCCATGGTCAGACTGTTTCCATATTCTGTTTATTCTCCTTTGAGCTCCTGACAGTTCAGAACATAGTCAGGATGAAAGCTTGAGAGCCAAATCTTATCCTGTAGCTACTGATGAAATTCAAGGGGCTAAGAGCACAACTCTCATTCCAGACAATACTGAAATGGAGCATGCTGCAATGCTGTATGTTTCAAACCGTTTCTGCTTGTGTTTGTGGAGAAAAGTGAAGAACAATAACATTGAGAAGACAAAGGACATGCAAACCTGTATTTACATCATTTACCATTTACATAATTTGGAATTTGAATTTAATCTGTGGTCAGGAAGGAATATTTTTCTCTGTGTGAGATTGGTAGACTTGGGAGGAATTTTGCTTTCTCTGACAGTGTAATATAGATTCTTCCAGAGGTATTTTTTTTTGACAAATGCACTCACAACTGCCTAGTGCACTGGTGATGTCCCTGTCCTCTCCTGCTCTCCCCCTGTGGCACATTCCCGTTTTGTGGATGCTGCTTTTAAATAAGTGTAGAGGATATAGGGAAAGACTTTGCAGCTTGTGATACATAAAATGGATGTTCTGTGACCACCCTCCAAACAAAATGTCTCCCACAGGTTCCTGTGACTACAGGGAAATTACGTCCAACATTCCTATGCAGCCTCTAAAAAGAAATTTTGAAATTTAAATATTACTTCGTTTTCCATAATTACAGAAAATAGCTGTGATCAACATTCAAGTAGACCAAAGAAAAAGATCTTCCAAACTTAACATTTTTCCTAACAAGTTACATATCTGCCACAAACTTCAGATATATGCTACTCTAGTCCTCTGTATTAGAATTCATTCCATGCCATGGATTTTTAACTTACTCTGTCAAATTTAGACATATTGTATTTTGCAAGAGATTTGGTGTTTATTTACTTCATTCTTCTAACTCGGACTTATTCATTTCTGGAGGTAGCCTCTTTGCACAGAGAAGGAAGGAAGCATGAGTATTTTTGTAGCAGGGGTCTCTTGGGCATCCTTTGATGGCGAATGCAGAAAGAAATTTAAAGTACATGGGAAGAAAAAAAAAAAAAAAAAGCCTTTGGTGCTCTCAATAAGTACAAATGGCCTGTTCCCAAGTCTGCAAGAAGTCAGTTTTCAAATGTCCACATTTTGAGCTTTCTGTATTCCAATCTCTCTTACAATCATGGAGCCCAGAGTGATGATCCACTGCAAAATACACACTTCTGGGGAAATTAAGGATAGGTGCCTCTGACGAGAGTTGTATGAAGCCCAGAAACCTTTCCTGCTGTGGAGAGATTGCTTAATATCCTACTGAATTATACTCCTGTCTCTGAGTACAACTATTAGAGGTGATTCTTAAAGATATTTGGAGACTATCATTTACGTGTAAGGCAAACAGATTGCATTTGTAACATTTAACACACAATAACAATAATAAAACACACTGACGTGGGTTTTCTGTGTAAACAGTCTCTTCTGAAGATAGAGCCAGTGAAATGTTTTGAGAACTTTGACATTTATAGCTGTATTTATAATCTCTTTTGGATCATTTCCTCATGGAATCACATGTTTGTGTATTTTAAATTCTCTGGAGAAATAAAAATGTTTAAACAAAATAATGATGTGATAGGCATTTTATGAGGGTTTGTTCAACACACACACATGTATAAGCAAGTCTGGATTTGTTCTGAAGTGAGTGGGAGTTTTGGGGGGGGGGGGGGTTATAAAGGAGAGAGCCTCTTAACTGAAAAGAGTAGAAAGAGAGGAAAAAGGCAAGTATACCCAGGCCTGTACAGAAGATGGGACTGTTAGAGTCTGGTAAGTAACATGGAAGTTGTTACACTCACTATACCAATATCTGAAAGAAAGGTAAAGAGAGAGGAGATACATATATACACATACCTTGGCATGTCTAAGTGAATTCACACACACACACACATTGTGTTAATGCATAATTGTGCATTATCTACCAATGCATGGTAGATAATTTATTTGCCAGTCTTTCTACTACTGGCACATATGTGAGCACACTGCTTTTTCCTAAATGTGATTCTCATTCCACCAAATTCTAGTAGATTTTCACTGTATAGTGAAGCATGAGTAAGACACCGTTTGGCTACATGGTAAAATCATCACTGATGTCCCTCAGCCCACATGAAGAGAATCCATCCTTAAAGTGGGAGATAGAGAAACTGCCCTCCTAAACTTGGGAAGAAGAAGGCCCCATGAGACCTGTCCCAGAGTTGCCCCCAGCGTGGCTATTGCTTCACCACCCAGACCCTCATCGCCTGCAGAGTCTGGTGGAGGGGGTTGAACTCCACGTTCCAAGAGCAATCCCGCATCTCAGTTCTTCCAAAGTGCTAAAAAATTGTATAAGCACAGAGAAGCAAGTCCATTTTTAAACTTAAGCAAACACTTGCCCAGAATGTTTTACAATGCTCAGTTTAGCTTTCTCTTCTATTTTTTCATATTCAAACAGTATCACAAGCGTGTCAGGAGCGTTTCTAAAAAGAAAAGAAGATACTAAGAGCTTGTGAGCCCTGGAAAATTCTTTCTATGTCAGCCTCAAAATTCTCACCAAGGCTGTGTAAGAAGCTTGCTAGAACAGCACCAGATGCTCAAGTGTCTTCACTAGTTGGAAAATGATGGCAATTCAAGAGCTGCACATAGCTCTCATTGAAGTCAGCACTGATATAAAGAGTCACTGGATGAAACCCCAACTTTGTTAAATAAGTTTCTCTTTCTACCAACTGAAGAAAAAAAGCAGGTATGGTTGAAAGTAGAGGCTGTTCCAGAAGGAGTAGTGAGCATTTCAAGTCTAATAAGTGGTCTTGTAATAAAGACCTTTTCTTCTGAGGATTTCACAATTCTTGGAAAGACACGGCGATTTGCAGCTATTCCCTCTAAAACATGAAACTCAATTGTACTTTCTCCCAAAAGCTGATTTTGCTCTGGTTCCTGGCAGCAAATATATACTTTGTGCTGTGGTATATAGGGAAACCTAAGAAAAACTCAAGTAGTAGAAGAAAAGTGCACAAATTATGGGACAAAACCGGCCATTTAGCATATTACTGCCTGAATACGTGCCTTAAAAGACAAGACTTGCTTTAGTCCCTGCTTGTGGATGAAGAAAACTTATCACTAAGAAATAGTTCAAAGGATGGAATGATTTAAGCAGAGATCTCTGGGGAATAAAAGAGAAAGCAGAGGGAATAGTCTAGCATATAAAGCTCATGTAAATAAAGCAATGACCTTTACTTCTGCAACTGTTTCAAGTCCAGTTTTCTCTCTTAAGTGGAACTAACTAAAGGTTGGTGAGGAGGTTTATTCCCCTGGGACCTATGTTCGGACCATCAGACATCCCAAGAGAAATAACTCAAAAGGTCACAACATAGCTGCTGACTGTCTTTTAGCTGTGGAAGGGCCCCAGGACTTCACACATTTATAGAGTCCTCCAATTGATTGAAAATTATCGTTTGTTATTTTCACCTCTTAGCCTGTTCTCATCTTGGTTCCAGAGCATTCAAAGACTAGGAAATTCTGTATGAAACCAGAACAAAAAAGAAGATAACTTTTGTCAATGGCTTGTCAGCTATATCCTGCTGTGTACTTTTTGCAGTCTGTAAACTGAAAATATATTCCTCTCCTAAATTGCTCTGCTGTCCCACTACAGGTATTCGGTTGTGGAAGTTTTCAGCTCTTCTTTAGAAAATAGACCCAGTCCACTAGAGTTTTATAACAGGTTAGAAAATCTGTTGCAGATTTCTCATAAGGATAGGTAGCTGTGGGAATCATGTCTAAGTTAAAAACAAAACAACAACAACAACCGAACTACTCATATGACTAATGGAGACGGTGAGATATTCAATATTTTTAGAGAACACGCCACATGCTTTAAAGAAGTCTTCATACACCACTATCTGCTAAAAAGGTATTTTTTCATGTTTCACTCTTTTCCTTTCCTTCTTACTATGCATCACATTCCTTTTCCCCTTTTTATGTATTTTCTTTCCTACCATTCTTTCTTCCATTGTATTCATGTTCTTATATCCTTGTCCTTATCTATTCATCCACAAGCAAGGATCTGTCAAAATAATTATGTATTTTTGGCAGAGAACATGGAGTTAGCTAAAAGAAGGTATGTTCCTTTGGTTTTCTCCTGGCCAGACCTATGTATGCTGAGTGACATGCAGATCAAAGGCCAAAAATACTTTCTACAAGCCACAGAACTCTGTGCAGGTTTTATTAGAGATGTAAAATGTCTCAGGATTGCAAACTTAATTCTCCAACCCCATCACAAACCAGAAGAAAATATCTCAACCTTTTTTAACTAGAATATATCTACTCAAGTGTATCATAAATGACTGAACTAAGTGAATCAATAAGCAAGAGGGGTTTTCATTTATGGATAGAAAGAACTAATCGGTAGTAATATGATTGTTCTCTGTAGAAAATGGGTAAGGTATAGAGTGCTGCCATTGAGACGTAGGCAGCATTAGTCACTGTCAATATTCTCAGAGAGTTCTACTCATTGTGATGAAGCTTTATAAATCTTTGTCATGTCTTCAGTGCAATAGACACCCAAATCTACTTACATTCCAGGTAACATATTAACATAAATAGCCAAATAGTAAATAGGATATCTGACAATTTCCTTTAAAAAATGGGGGTTAGATTATTAGATGATATTGTGCTGTATTATCTTCCTTTTTTTTTTTTTTTCTTCAGCGATCAGTGCATACAGGGAATGGAAGCAGATTTCAGAGATATTCATGTATGGCATTAAAAGTAGATTGAACAGTCAAAAAAATATACATCTTTCAGATATGGAGTTCATGTCTCTCACATATCAGAGGTGCTTCTCACCTGAATTCATGCTGAATGTCTTTCAAATGTGTTTCTTCTTAAAGATATTTACTGTACCCTACCCAATCATATTCTATTCTGGGTCTAATCCTCTTCAGTTGTCAACTGATACAAACCTATTGGACTTTAAATAAATTCACACTAAATGACGTTTTGGTCCCTTCTCATGTGAGGCATGGGCGCATTTGTCTCTTTCACTTTCCGCACCTATCATGTCAATGTCTAGAAACCGATGCCCGAGAAGTATAGGAAAATAACTCTTCGTGTCTGATCTATGCTATTTTTGAGCCATGTTGCAGAGTGTTCAGATTCAATCCCAATTAGTAACAGTCACAAGTGCTGTAAAAATCCACCTACAATGTCAGTTCAGGATTGAGACTGGCCTTTGTTGTACATTGGTATGCTGAAGCTCTAATATTATCTCTTTCTGTCCCCTCCCTCCAGCTCTGTCTTTTCAGGCAATGCTACCCACATTTAAACATCATGAAATGTCATCAATGGAGTACTTCTCACTATGAAAAGAAGATGAGCTAGTGAGTCAATATATTCTTTTCAGTCTATAGCCAGTGTCTGGCCCCATCTGTCAAGGACACAAAGTTCATATCTCTGAGTCCATTTTAGCTTTAAAATATGATTTTAACAGAAGTTCCCAGAGGCAAAAGGATGCGACCCATTGCTCCAGCAGGCCTGGGATTAGGGCATACACTGATAAAGAATCCTGGGCTAAGAAAAGTAAATCTAGGTAGACATTGTGATTGTTTTTCAGAGAGAGAGAGAGAGAGAGAGAGAGAGAGAGAAACATTCTTCATTATGACCTTTTAATTTATGAGGCCAATGTACCAGGAAACAACTATTTGATTCAGGACTTAAATAAGATGCAGTGATAAATACCTACAGTAACTGTGTGCATGTAACACATGTAACTATGTGTATGAAGAAAAGAGGCAGAGAGATAAAGAGTATGTACAATTATACTTATGCCCAAAAGTAATTACCGTGTGGCCTGCACTCTGGGCTGGAGGACAAAAATAATCATGTATTTTTCCATAAAAATAATAAGGTAATTACTATGTAAACATTATGTTGCTACATGGTAATTATTGTGGACCAGGTTTTGCTCCCACTATTCATATTGACTACTGCTACCAGGTGAACTGGCCCCCACCTCCTTGATACCAAAGTGACTATTTGGATGCTGTGTACTGAGTATGAGTAAAGGTGACAGCCTTGTGTAATTAAACGGTCAATGAGCAATTACTATGTAAGTACAGCATAATGGAACCTTGCAAAAGAATCTCTAAGCAGAGGAACAAACACATTTAAATATTGCATTATTAGAGTCAAGCTGTCCTGTTTCTGTTGTCAGTGAAAAGATACCCTTGCATGTATTTTTTTTTAATTCTCTTTCTGTTCCCCTTTTAAAGAATGCCAAGAGCAGGAAGGACGCTCGCTGACAGAGGTGGGTGGCGTACAAAATCATGGGTTCCAGCCTGATTCCTGCCAGAGACTCTATCAGAAAACTGTTCAAACTGCTCTGTGCCTCAGTTCCCCAGCCACAAGATCAGAATAGTGGGTTTTGTTTATTTGTTTGTTTCTTTGTCTGTTTGTTTGGGTTTTGGTCAGGAATGCTTTGAGAGTAAAATCCATCCATTAATGTCAAGCACTCAGGAGCTGCAAGGACAGGGATCGCATCCATAGGAAGATTCTTTCTTCACCTCAGAGAGTCTCATATGTGTTCATTTGAACTTTCCAACACCTGTGATAGAGACAGTGGTTCTCTTCTCTTCTGGCTGCATTTCAGGATCCCAAAACACTGTGGGAATGTTAATCATCTTGGTGATACTGTTCCTGCTCTTATTAAAATCAATTGCAACACACCCTTTGATGTTAGTGGTAACACAGTCATGCCACAGGCTTTATGATATGCCTTTATAATATAAGGAGAAAGGTATATGTCTCATGCTTTTTCCAGTCAAAAAAATAACAGGGTTTTGCTCAGGAGTGACAGGAGAAAACCCCACATCCCAGCTCTAAGATCAGATTCCAGTTGGCTTAAGATGGCAAAACTTCACTAAGAGACTGCTTGGAGATTGATGATATTGCTACCAAAGCAAGAGGAACTGTACCCATTGCTGTCAGCGGCAAGCCTGAGCCAACATCTCCTACTCCCTGCACTGGACCATGCAACAATGGTTAGTTATCAGAGCACATAAAATGAAGATGAACAGTCAGGAGGCCAAAAACCTCTTAGCATAGAACAGAGACATTATAGTGTCTAATTACCAAACTGTCCTGAAAGGTGTTTGTGTTTTCTGAAGCATTCTGTCACAAGACCATCATCAGGCTCATTATAAATGTAAACCACCAGCATCTAATTGGTATTCCAATATCTTTGAGCTGTGACCTAGAAAGAAAGAGCAGAGCAGAAGAAAGTAGTACAAAAAAATTCTAGTCATGGTCCTAGAGTGGTAGGACAAATGCCTGTTCCTATACTGTACATACGTAAACAGCTCTTTCTCAGCTGCAATTTAATGTTGCTATACCTTCGATTGCAATTACATTGAATCACATTGCAACAAATCTTTGTAATGCCAATCCCATCTTTCCACCTCATTGACAGCTCTGGAGATGCATCTGAAATTCATAGTAGCCTCATAGCCTATGGCAAGAGAAATCCATGCTGCTAAAATTTTATTTTAGAATTCAAGCTGGTTTCTCTCAGTCTAGGATGCTCTGGTTTTAATCTTTTGCTGCCTAGCACAGTGTATCAAAATAACCAGCCAATATTGTTAAACTGTCAGGGGTCTTCACTGCCACTGAATTTTACCAGTATAAATAAATACTGTAACTTAAGGAAAAAAAGAATCCCTTCGGAGCGAATTTTTCACATTAATAGAATTAAGAGGAGAGGGAAAAATGTGTATAAACTTCAGCTTGATGACAGCATTCTCCTCTCCTTTTTTTCTTTTTCTTTTTTTTTTTTTTTTTTTGGTACAGAAAGAAAAGGCTTGAGTGGAATATTCAGGCTGATTTACTGCTCAGGCTGATAGGGACTCCAGGCTGGATCCCAAAATTTGAACAACGTTCAAAGGGAGAGATATTTAAAAATCCCAGAAAAAGAGATATTTCCAAATTAATGGCATTGCCCAAATGCCTTGGCTCCTTGCACCCCACCAGGAAGGTTTATTATTTTCTGGTAAAATGTTGCTTGAATGGGGAGTGGTAGTCAGTGATGCGTCAGTGCTGCTCTTTGAAGACATTAAAAAGCTGAATGCACAACAAAGAACAGATGTTCCAGCATGCTTTATTTATGCACCCATCAGCAATCTTCCAATGACCACAAAACACAAGCTTTTTTTTTTTTTCTTTTTACTCCTCGCAATATTATTTTCTGATCAACTCACACTCTATTTTTCCTCCAGCTGAAGTCTTCCGTGAATTGGTGTGTGCCTGTGCGTGCACGCATTTGTGTGCGAGTGTGTGCCTGTGTGCGCGCGTGTGCCTGTGCGCGAGTGTGTGTGTGTGTGCCTGAAAGTCTGCTTCCATCAAAAGCAGGCTTCTATTGAACTGTCGAACAGGTGTGGATTCTGCAATTAGATCACATTTCAGAGAGAGAGAGACACTGAGGGTAATAATGGCGGTGAATTCTTCATAGTCAGATGCAGCACCATAGCGACCAGCAACAATGAAGAATAATAGGTATTAGTATTAGGGTGATTATTTTTAGTTTATAGAATCATTTGATTGAATACTGCCATAAGGCACCGTTAACGTGTGCACAGCGCTTGCCAGCTGTAGAGCAAACTTGTTTTACTGGCACTTATCTGAAATTCTCATCTCTCCCCCACCCTCTCTGCTCACAATTGGAATGAAAGTAGCGATTAGGAAGTGAGATGTAATGCAGATTAAATGTTATGATGGACTAAGATCCTGATAGGTTATTAAAACTCACTTGCATTTGGGGTTTTAAAGGCATAGTGTTTGCATATTTTTCCACTGGTCTACATCTTTTGAAGATAAAACAAAGGGAACGTTTTAAAAATCCATTCATAACCAGGAGGCTTTTTAATAGTGAGCTCCCAAATTTACGACCTTCCTGTGTGTGTTTTACACCTGCGTGTTGTAAATATATATTAAGTGTGGAACAACTGTGTTACCAGTTACTGTGGATCTGATTTAGGCAGAGCTAAGGCCTCCGCACCGCAGTGGGCCAGATCCTCAGCTGGTGTAAACTGGCACCTCTCCACCCAACTCAGAGGTGCTACATAAAGTTGCACCAACAGAGGAGCTGCAGCGAGGAGAGAATGACAGCCTTAATTTGGAATTTCCCTGCATCTGTTGGTATAAATCAGAGGCCTAACATTATTGTCACATAATATTCTGGTGTAGCAGAGGTGCTGTGAATTTTTAAACATAGAGAGAACTGTTGATCTATTGTTCCTCTCGCACCCTCCTCCCTCCCTCCTGCTTTCCGCTGGCATTGTAAGAAAGCAAGTGTACTACAGCATTGGGCAATATGGAAAATTCCAATCTTTATTCTTAATAGACCTCGATTTAGATGCTCTGTTTTCTACTTAGGCACAGAACTTGGTTCTTTCAAGGCCCTTGTAAGAAAAATAACTCTACCTCTGATGTCACCTGGTATCATAAATATGCCGTTATTCCTTCTGCAATAATAATTGCTATTAACAACAGTAATAGAAGTAGCAGTATTTGATAGCAGCAGTATTTGATCATCTCCAAAAAGCATATTAATGCCTTCATCACAGAGGTGAATGTTGTAATCTATTTTTGTAGACTAAGTAAATAAAGACTGTCTCACTCAAAGACTTAGCATGCACTGTGTAAATACTGCATTCCAATTTCAATTCCCTTTGTGTTGTTAATTATAATTATTTTTCAAAAAAAAATCATTTTAAAATATTTTTTAAAATACCTTCCATGTTAGATCATGGTCGTTTTATTTGCATTTGATCCAATTAAACAAGCACAGCATTATTACCTTTTTCCTTGACGTTACTACAGAGTCTATGCAGATGTTGCAATACCAACTTTCCCGTATGATTCAGAATTGCAATCATACTGTGCATTGACATACTGTTCCATTTGTTCATCTGATTGAATACTGCCACAAGGCACAGCTAACGTATGTTAACAGTGCACAGTATGCATAACCTAGCTTTCGTACTTCGCAAAAACGCTGGCAAATGCAACAGTGGATGCAAACTAAAAATCACGTGATGAATTTTGGCAAAGGTTGGCGTAAAAACACCTCCAAAAGTTACATCCTGTGATGTAAATCTCAGTATGCTTTATACAAGTCACAAAAACAGCAACAGGAATCTGTAGCCTATGTATGCACACAGTGTGCACTGACACTATAATAAAAACACTATTGAAAATAGTATTTCACGTGTCTTAGCTTCTTCCTATATATGCAGGGTTTTTTTCTGCTATTATTGTTCATAGTTTTTTTTGTTTTAGTGTTGGGGTTGATGGTTTGAAAGGCACAGTGCTGAATCCACTCCATTTTTTTCTTTACACTCCTCAAAAATATGCCATCGTAATTTAATATGCTTTAAAATTTCAGTACTGATGAGGAGTTGCATGCCATTTTTTAGCCCACTGAACAAAAGGCTTACTGAGTCACACATAGCCTATTCAAATAGGAAACGCAGATGCCTGCTAATTTATCTTCTCACATAAAGTCCGTTTACCAATCCATACAAGAATTGCCCCCATGTCTTTGTAGTACCGCAACCAGAACGGATGCTGTCACTCAGGGGGGACATGTGACCATTAGAGCCACCTCCTTGGGGAGCTCTTTAGCATACTGTCCTCCACTGCTGTAATTAAAACTAACAAGAGCAGTCTACAAAGGAAAATAAGAAAATGCAAGGAGAGAAACCTGAGTATTACAGCTTGCAGCAAGCCGGAGAAAGGAAGTTGAGGAAACATTCCTATACATCCCTGATATGCAGAGGAAAGCACGATTTCTATGGAGTTTATCAGTGAGGAGAAAAAGTAATATATAGATACAGCAGACCAATCATTAGATGAGAAGATAGTTCCCAAATCGTTAGTTTAAGAATGGGTTGGTTACAGAGGAATACATAGTTCTTAAAGGAAAAAGAAAAGAATGACAAATACGCCCTGTTACGCTGATAGAAATAACTAAAATCAAAATCCCAATATTTCCATATTTCTGTCAAAAGGTGATGTTAAGCGAGAAATTATAATTAGGGTGGGACATTTTTCCTCCTGAGAATAATTTATTCACCAAATATGCAGTTTGAGGTAGACCACAAGTTTATATATTTAGTTTAAATTCAGTGAATAGTTTCATCCATGAAAATACTCAGAAATAGATGACGAAGTTAGAACTCGTAAGGCACACTATTTTAAAAAGCAATGTTATGACATTTTGCTTAGGAACATCTTGTTTTGAAATGCAGCAAATGAGATTTTTAATGATATAATAGATAGCATGTGATATTTCTCCTCCAGGATCAGGACACCTAACCCAGGTATCATGTTGTACACCTAGCACCTACAGTGGTTTTTTATCATTCTCCTATATGTAAAAGCAGATGGGTAAGCTTGGAAAGAGCTCACGTGGAGGAAATGGGAACACTTGAAGGATGACCAACTTATAAGAGGCATTTAAGATCTTTTTTAATTTAAGGAAACTTGTCATAAGCTAGATCCCTGATAGCTGCTGGGGGACTCACCATTACACTGGTCGGGAGAGTGCTCTGTTTTTGGCACCCTGCATGGACCTGTGCATATACAATTGGGCAGCAAGAAGTACATATAACGTAGGACATAAGGCAGCTAACACCAGCATCCCTTCAGTTCAGTTTTATATCGATGTTTTGTACCAATGTCCAAAGCTTAATAACAGTGTGAAAATACAACATATTGGTCATGGAGAGGGGAGGAGAGAAGGAGGAGATGGCAAGAAGTGGTTAATGAATGATTAGGACATCTCATGACATGGTGAGCAATGTCTGCTGTTCTGAGCCCTGCGGCTGTCCTCAACACCAGTTTAGGTTATCTGGGCAGTAATATGGAACCAGACCTCACTGCAAATGTTCCTTGGCTGATGTGGAGGGAAATGAGAGGTGCAAAGTGAGCACACCACAATCAGCTTTCCCGTCAGCATTTCAAAATAACCGCTACAAAAGAATAAGCAGAAAAGGTATCTTGGCACCACCATTCTAGAAGCAAAAGTATTTGTTTACTGTTCAATTTTTCCTTTTTCTTTTTTTTTGGTTTGGTTTGTTTTTGTTCTTGTTGTTGTTTCATGGATATGTGTGGAAGTAGAAAACAGAGGCTGCCATGATGTTTTTTTTTCTTGATGGAAAATTGTATTGTTTGATAAGCCTCATTGCTTTGCTGGTGCCTAGTAAATTAATTCCTTCTAACTCACAAATGAGTTGACCTTTGGCTGAACCAGTCTGCTGTCATTTTGGGACTCCATTTTTCATTTATTTCAGGCCAGATTCTACCATCTTTATTTGTGCTACAGAGGCCCGTATATGTCATGATGTCCAGGAAGGAAGGAAGGAAGGAAGGAAGGAAGGAAGGAAGGAAGGAAGGAAGGAAGGAAGGAAGGAAGGAAGTACTTAATGTGAATAATTGGGCCTTCTAGTTGTTATTTTGAGGAGGCACTGATTTAGTTGCTAAGCAGTTACTTTCTTGTTTTAAAACAAATCTGGGTACTGGTGTCTATAGACATACTTGCACTTTATCTAGTACCTCCCAAAATAACTTGATGCCTCCAAGAAAGCCACCAAAAAAAATGTGCCCAAAAGGCCTAATGTTTTGAACCGAATACACAGTGATAGAGGGGAATCTCAAGGAACAGGCTGAGAAAGGACCGGGACCCAGGACAGAATAGGGTACTCAAATGGCTACTTTTTTTTTTTTTTTCTTTGCTTCACACGGTATGATTCTGCCCCTAGTCAGGCAAAACAGGTGCCTGCAGGAGGCTCTGAAAGGAACAGAAATGCAGGAGAGTTAGACTGGAAGTAACGGTATGCAGTGAAAACAATGATGTTGAGAGAAAATGATGGTGACATCCACCACTGCGGGAAGAATATGCTGTGAAGTCAGATAAAAGAGTTTGCCTGTTTGAAGTCAGAGGTGTTGACTAAACATACTTAAGATGAGCGTGAGATGGAACAGCAGTAAAATACTTGATAAATAGACAATACCAACCACCTGGCACTTTAAAAACCTTTTATAATTACATTTATTTCACACTAATAATAAAATATGTAGAAATGAACTATATTATTTAGGCTTGTGATGTATCATTTGTGAAAACATGCAACACCCAAAAAAAGCTCTGCCATCACCATGTCATTTGAGAAGCAGCTTTTAGCATCGCCACACATTGTTTTCACAGCTCTCATTATTAATGCGATCACCCTCTAACAGCTGCCTCATGAATCACCACAACCTGACTCCCTGGCAATAGAAGTGGTAATCCTGACCTGTCACCATTTCACCATCACCACCACAAACTGGGATATCATATGCCTGGCTGTTGTTCTGTGCAGTTCAGCACAGTGTGCATATACATCTCGGCTGTGATGAGAGAGAAAGTTTGAATCAATAAATCCATTATGAGAAGACAACAAGAAGGGGATTGCCATGAATTGACATTTAATATTCCCCTATTGCACTTAGTTCCTGTACATGACCACTAAAGTCAAATACATGCGAATACAGTAGCAAAAGAAGGCCTGTGGGCTCTGTGCAATAGATCCAGTCTGACACAAAAGCACATGGTCTTTCTTAACAACAAGAACTAAACCTAACATGTACCAGCATTGCTGAAATTTAGCTCTGCTTGCTATTTCCAGAATACCATTGATGGACTATACAGAAATCTGGATTTCACAAGTTTTTTTGTTTGTTTGTTTGTTTGTTTTTTTCAGGGAAATGTCAGGATACTGAGACTGAGGCCCTGAGGCAATAGCACATTTTTTAATCTGGATTGAGAAAACATGTAAACTTTCCCACTGAGACACACTATGAGTTCTGGAAAGCCAAAAAAAAAAAAAAATTCAAATAATACTTACAAATTCTGAAGATGCTTGGGATGAAGATTTTGCTATCTATCCTGAGGATGGAGCATCCTTTATGTCAGCCATTGCTAGTTTATTCCATCCCCAGGCTCAGTCCTCTGTCACTTACAGGATGAAATAGTAGGTCATCCATATCAAGTTCCAAATTTTATTTATTCAGGAGCAGTTAGGTTTTATGATTTAAAGCTCTTAATGGGTGCTGGAAATTTTTGCAGAAGAAAAATGATTGATGAGCAGTAAGGAAATGTATCGCTTTATAGGCAATTTAGTTTTTTTGTGGAGAAGGTTCCAAATTATTAATATAATCCCCTACATATAAAAATGGGGTTTGAAGTCAAGATATATGATACCCAGAGGTGTACAAACCTGTATACATTGACAGCTTTTTCACTAGAAAAACATACAAGGTGTGTTTTTTTTTAATGGGTGAGACCCCAAAAGTACCCAGTTCCAAAGAGTCATTTTTGGAATATGTACTGTGGTGTTTGTACAACTCTATTGTTAAAGAAGAAAGCAGGAAGGCAGGAAGGCAAGAGAGAAAGAGAGAAAGAAAGAGAGAAAGAGAAAAAAAGAGAGAAAGAGAGAGAGAGAAAAAAGAGAGAGAGAGAGAAAGAGAGAAAGAGAAAGAAAGAAAAAGAAAAAGAGAAAGAAAAAGAAAGAAAGAAAGAAAGAAAGAAAGAAAGAAAGAAAGAAAGAAAGAAAGAAAGAAAGAGAAAGAAAAAGAGAAAGAAAAAGAAAGAAAGAAAGAAAGAAAGAAAGAAAGAAAGAAAGAAAGAAAGAAAGAAAGAAAGAAAGAAAGAAAGAAAGAAAGAAAGAAAGAAAGAAAGAAAGAAAGAAAGAAAGAAAAGACAAGGAAGAAAGGGAGGGAAGAGTAATGAAAGGAAAATGAGAAGATGGTGGGCTTTCCCTGTCTAATAATATACACTTTCTCTTCCTTCCCTCCACCCCCCAGCCAGCTAAAGCAACTGGCAGGTGCAGTATTACTCTGCAGATGGACCAGGAGTGGCACACATACAGTTATATATGCCTGGCACACTCATATTTCCTGCTTTATATCACATGCCAGCTAACCAGGCAGTAGCCAGATTTGAGAGGACATCCCCAACAGTTGTTGTGCGTGGAGAGGAACCAGTCTATTGGCAGTACACTATTAATGCTTCTCCAGAAATAGTCTGCACACTTAAGCCAGGGCAATAATTCTCATTTTCCCTCACCCTTTCACTGTCACTCTGTTTCCCTTCCCTTCCTTGTGATAACAATAGTGGAGATTGCTTTGGACGGGGTAAGTGGGCATAGGTGATTCAGCAGCACTGACCTTCTCTGAACTTTACACTGATTTACTACCATTCTTCCGGGTCTCCCAACCCTAAAACAGTTCCTTTGGGGTAGAAACAAAACAGGTGGAAGGGGAGGAAAGGTGAGTGAGACTCCTGTTATTGTTCAAAATGACGGTTGTATTTTATATGAATGCTACGTATCCACAAAAATGAATCTATGCTTTCATGGGAAAGACCCAAATTTGCTCATAAACTAAATCATGGATTGCATTTGTAGCTCTTTCAGCATCCAAAGATGCAGCTAATTATTTGGTAGGATTTACAAAACCATCTAAAAGTAGATTGGGACTCAAAGTTATTTAAGGGGGGAAAAAGTGCTGCGGTGTGAATCTGTGAAAATAACGTTAAAGTGGTGAGTTAGGGCCTTCTGACAAAGGGTCTGGAAAGCCAATGTAACCAGCTCCCTCAAGCTAAAGCCCATAATGATGGAGAGTCATTGGACCAGCTCTCAGAGCCTCCCCACCTCCCACTGGAAGGTGTAACCAAGAAGAAAGTAGATGGATTCAGCAGGGATGATCACAGGCATCTCAAAGCAAACTCAGGTACCTTCTATGTGGAACATAGTCTTTGGAAAGATGAGCTCTCTAGAAGGAGAATATTTAAGGGAATATCCCACCAATCCAAGTTTCAGCAAGTCTCAGAGCAGCAGAGATTCTGCTAAAAAATAAACACTACAGTTAAAAAAAAAAAAAAAAAAGTTTGAACACGGCAATAAAATAAAAAAGAAAACAACAACAACTTTGAGTTCCTTTAAATCCTGACATTTACCACACCATGGGATTTACTTTTACTGCAGTATTTAAAGGATTTCCTACTCTTAGACCTGGGGATACTGCAAATAGCACAGTAAATTTAACTACTATGAGCAGTAAATGTCAAGATTTTAATGGTGCCTACTGTATGCCACTTGGTTATACAGTCACCCATATGTGTTAACATATAAGGCCTGATTCTGTTCTCAGTTATGCCTCTATAAGCAAGGAGTAAGTGCACTGAATTCATCTGACTTACTATCATGTGAAACCTATGCGGCATCAGAACCTAGTTCTGTTTCCAAGATCTAGTTTGGAAGAAAATCATTTGTCTAAATCCTGATTGTATTCATTAGCTCTTTCCAGGAAAAAAAAAAAAAAATCCTCGTTGAAATCAAAGGACTAGGATGGGTTATTGGTATCCAACTTTTGTTTCCCATTGCAGGGGTGCTAATCATGTGGGGAGAGATTGGTCATCACTGTTATTGCTTTTATTGGTCTTGTAGATCAGAAATCCATGAGGGCAGAGATGATGCTCTTTCTGACAGAAAAAGACTCCATCTCAGAATCAATATCAGGTGAGGTATCACACAAAAATAAATTAACTTCTACTGTACCTACAGGACTTCTTTTTCCTCTTTAAGCTTGTAGACAAGTGACACCCCAAATAGCATTCTTGTGCCTTAGAGAAGCTCCTTATCTCCATCCCTTGAATTCTGTCTACTAAAGCATCAGAAAGTGATAGAGGATATTGCAGTCATGCACCCAGTCAGAAGGTACCACTGAATGAGGCTGCAGTTGTGCAAATAATGTGTACTTAAGTCTGCTTAATAGAACAAAATGATAGATCTGTGAAGGCAAAGAAACTTCTTTTAAATCAAAAAGCTTTTAGCAAAAACTTCCTCTGGAGCCAACACCAAACACAAGCCCGTTACAGTTTACTCTCACAGAGATGCCGTGCAAAGCCACCAGCTCCTGCCTGCAGCCCTCCTAGGATATCACACACATTGTACCTTGCTACCTCCAAGCCAGCAGCCAGCAGCACGCACTCCCTGTTAGGTTTCTTTGAGACAATTCACCCCAGCAGATGTCCAGTCACACTGTAGGTAACAAACTGGAAAATCATTTTGAACAATCTCGAATTCTTAAAACATGCTTTGGCTTTCTCAGAATTTTATTCTTCTGATGTTAAAAAATAGATGTTAGATGCAATCTTGAAATTTGATTCTGAGTAAAGGATTCCAAAATTTTGGTATTAATAACCACATTTTCTTAGATGTACACCAGTTCTATTACCCAACAGAGGTTATTTCAGATCCTTCTATTTTCAGTCTGCCACACACTAAGTACCCATCATTTTATGACACATAGTTACATGGACTAAGATAATGGTAATTATATCTCATACTTCAAAGCAATTACCCGGTGAGGTGAGGAAGGGCTCCTTCTTCCACATTCCACAACAGAGTGTTTGCCACATGGAGTTATTCACCTTTCTGAGATGCATTAGCTATTGGTCAGAGTCAGAAGCAAGATACTAGATTTAATGGATTAAAGGTCTGATCCATTATCACACATCTTATAATTATCCAGAAGCATAAGTCTTTACAGTAATTAATCAGTGAGAGATTAGTGAATATTCCCAGTGGGAAGATACTAAGTCTGAGAAATAAGTGTAGTTTGGTGATGTCCTTAATTAGATATTGACTCATTATCCAGAACGTTTGTGTTTTGGACAAGATGGTCACACACACAGACATACAATAAATAAATAAATAATAATAAACATATATTTGCCTGTAGTCTTTATAGAATAAAGGGTAATTATTCCAGTCATTTACATATGAAATCTATAGACTCAGTGCTAGGGGATTCTGCTTTCAGCTTCTCTCTGTAGAAATTGACATATATTTTTGGCTACTCTGGATGCAGTTACAAAATGGAGGGGGTGAGTGTGAGAAAGGCAGCAGTTCTGCCACCCTGTGATCCCCAGAAGATAGCCAGTTCAGAGAGAAGGGGTTTTCTAACCTTATTATAGACTCTGGACCAATCTGACAGCATGGACGGCTGTGGAGCCTCAGTGACTATCTAAAGAAATCTGAAGGGCCAAGTAAGAGATGATAATGACAAGGAAAATCATTTCCTCAATTTCATCTTCTGGTTATTAATAGCTTGTGATGCCACATGAAGATGCTGTGGGTTTTGTTTCCCTAATTGCCCTAATATCCAGTAGCTGACCTCTGTGAAGCAACCTGGTCCTCGCATTTTGAGACCAACAAGCCTGCAAACAGCAGAACTGGGAGCCCAGCGAGCCCTTACTGGTCACTGAATGTAGGTGGGATCACCTCATTATTAGCTTCCTGTATCCTATCCTATTGCAGGACTACTGCAGTGGGCTAGCTCAGTTTCAATTTTCCCGCAGTCCGGGGTGATCAGTCATCCCTGCCTACACGCAAATTCAGAGCACCCTGTTTTTCACCCCAGCAGATAATGTCTATGAGATATCATTACTATAAGGTCTATCCACACAGTAAGCATCCCTTTCATCAAAATAGGGGTGTTCAGTCTTTTTTACCAGCATCCCTCTTAATATTAATGTTATTTAGGATTTTATGCAAGGCAACTCAAAAGGAAACAGATTTTCATAAGATTTCACAGCCCCTAAGGAGACACAGAGATAGAAGTGCGTCTCGAGCCTCCTCCACTCCTCATCTCACTCACAAAGGAATGGGCCAACACTGTGATGAGGTCTGTTAAAGGCTCCCTCAGCTCTTTAGTCGCCTCCTCTCATTCTTGACATTGTGTCCCCTTCTGTGTGTGGCACCATCGCACATTTCCTTTACTCCAAATAACTTCTCACTCCTCCCTCAACTCCCTCCTTTGAGGAACCTTCCTTGCTTTTTCTCCTCACCAGTCATCTCATCTATCTCTCCCCCCGAGCTGTGAGATTACTGGAACAGGGAATATGCTGTATTCTCTAAGTACTCTATAAACATGTTTAATAACAATCTTTTTCAACCCTTGATCTTTCCTGGATGAATCCCACTTAATCTTCACTGAGATTTTTATGAATGGTTTTTCCTTACCCTTCAAGGCATCTTTCTGCTAATATTTTTATGTCAGCAACTAAGTGGGAGATAGACTGTAGCTGCTAAAAATAAAGAATAAAAGACAAAAAAACACTAATTACTCAGATCAAAACAAAATCTGGAGAAGTGAGTCATAACTCAAAAGAAAGGGAAGAATGTCTTGCTTTCTAATGGGAAAGGAAAAAAATGGTAAAAAAAAAAAAAAAATCTGCTCCCCATACACTTAGGGGATTATCGTCATCTTTAAGTTAACCAGACTAGATCTCGCTGCAACTCACACTTCTAGACTGCAAGTAAGAAATGAAAGATGTTACTAAAAACCACACAAGTTGCAAGGCAAGAAAGCCAGACAGATTGAGCTTTACAAATGAAAGAGATGAAATTGCCACCGTACTAAATAAAAGGATTTAATCAAAGCAGAGAACACAAACTACTTCTGACTATGCAAAGCCAATAAGATAGCACAACCGGTAGAAGGCTGTCTGCTTGTACATTGTGCCAGTTACCAAACTATCATGCACCAAAATAACTTGTAAATACATATCTTTTGCTTTGGGCTCTTATTTTAAGGAAAAATTCAGTAGCATGCAAACTATAAATATTTCTGGATCCATCCTTGATGCAACTACACTGCAGTATTTGGAACTAAGTCTTTTATGCATTATTTAGTGTTTCAACTGTGGAAAAATACTTTCATAATATAGTAACTTAGACGTCTGAGATAATGCTCATGGGTCAAGTTCACAGATGATGTGAAGAATGATGTAAGATATATATGAGACTTGCCATATCTTACTCCTTCTGTAGTTTTTCTTAATACAGATCAACTCTTTCTAATTTACTGATCATTGAATTAACAGCCCGTTAAGATGTGTCTGCATGCACGTGGGCATTTTTTGCTGTTATCAAAGGTCTCACATAGCTCTTGTGTTTGAAGCTGGTAAAAGATGGTACTGGATGACTTAGAAGTTGAGAAATGACTGAAACTTGTTTATCAAAATGTCAATCAAAGATTGCTGTAACAATCTTGTTTATGAAAAATGAAAATTTCAGAGAGGTGGGCAATTCGTTGAGATTAGGCTATCAAGAAAAATAGGCCAACAACTCATAGATTGCTGGAGAGGATGGTAACCACAGTCTAAACACACTTAATATGAAACAGTCATACCCATCAAAGCTTAGCATGGACTACATACTGTTCATGGGTTGTTTATACATGCCATTACTAGAGACACATGTTTTATTTGCTGAATCTTTGTCTGCTATGCACTCAGTGCTTTAACTGCTATCATTACAAATGTTTACTTCTTCTCTAATGTATTATCAAATTGCACCAATTTTCATAATAAAACCTTTGCCCCTGATATACAGTTCATTCTAGCTAATAACAAAAAATAAGATTTTTTTTTTTTTGCCTTAGAGATTATATACACTGGGAAAGATTGAGGGCATAATCAGTTTTTAAAAGATTATGCTCCTAAAACCCAGTTTACACTTTTTGAAACTAGAGCTTTTAATTTCACCCTGCAAACATGCAATCTGTCTTTAAAACTAACTTGGGGAGTAACTCCAAATTGGTAGCTTAAATATCAGCTATAAAAGACTGTCCTATTGTTGAAAAACAAGGCTTCAGTCTTGATGCCCCTTAAGGTCTGTTAAAGAAGACAGCCCTGCAGTGAAGAATCTCTAATGCTGCTCCATCAAAGAGTGTTCATTCCTTGCAACAGGATGGCCAAACCCAAAGTTTTAGTCTACAGTCAAGAAAAGGAGTATAAAGACATAGTTTTCAGATGAAAAGGCCAACCTCAAAGGAAATTACTATTAAGGATGTTTTGAAAGAGAAGGAATGAGAGTGAACACTGGGTGGTCACATATATGGAAGGCAGCTGTATGGGATATATTCTCCTATGCATCAGTGATACAACTGAACAGTTGTTTTATTAAACTGTATTATGAACTCTCTGATCATAATAGCAGCTGCTATTTGTATCCCGGTAGACTAATATGCTCTATTTTCCCTATTAAGGCACTTTGGGGACAGTTTTAGAGAGGGGTGGAGTGAGAAGATGTGCCAGAATTCCACATTTTAAGCAATATGCTACCAAATACTTTAAAATGAAAATTCTCTATTATTTTGTAGGTATATTGCATATTACAAGCAACTCATACAAGACAGGGTAGCTTGCTATCTTTATATTGCTATAGATGTACTCAGTAAAGATTTGCTTTTCAAAAAAAAAGTGGATGGGAGAAGTATACGTAAGTGAGTGTACACTCACAAGTACACCATAGACTGGAGGTACTTCCAAGAAAGTACAGATTTTTGAGAAAGAATGAACTAGCCAGGTAAAGAAAAAAGAGGCAATGACTGCCATTTGTACCTGCCCAGTCATATTCACATCTCATCATTTGGTAGAGAAATAGTCACTTCACAACACAGTTCTCCCACACAAATCTCAGTTGTATTAGGTCCCCTATGTTTCAGTAGCTGTTTGTGTATACCCATATTTGTACATTTATGTGTCTAGCTGCAGTAGACATGGATACTGGATAATTATTAGTTTTGAAAGGGTTTTTAATTTTAGAAGATGCAGAAGCACAAATATTGTCAGACTCATATTCCAATTTAAATATTAGAATAGTGTTTCATTGTCTTTCAGTATAAAAAAAATTAGAAGAGATTATGATTTTTTTAAAATGATGCTACTTTGATATGATATTGCAAAGAGAATAAGGCACTTTCCTTTAAACTGATTTTCAAAGCTATATCTGAGATCTATATCTGCTGTTTATGGATCACAACTAACTTTATAGTCATGTATAAACTGTACTTCTGAGTGCTGTAAGAGGTATCCCCTGTCTCACAATAAAAATATTATGGAACATTATATTTCCATATAGTAATGGCACTCTTATTTTACTAGTAGGAAAGGTATTGTACTAATTTAATTGACTAACATAAAAGTCTCACAAGCAAGATCAATATTTTATTTTCTCAACAGTTTTTGTCAATGAAGATTTAATTTCCCATGCAGAGAAGGTGTCTGTATAGCTCACAGATATAAGTGGGGTGTGGCTTTTTTTGTGGCGCCCATAGGTTTCAACTTCCCTCCTGTGACACAGTCTCAAGGGAGCCTCAGTGCTAAAACACGAGCCTAGATGTCAGTAAATAGGGGTTTTATTTGTGACCTTATAATAAACTTATCCCTTGACCCAAAATCACATAAATTCTCTATGTTTTAGTTTATGCCTGAACTATAGACTTCTGACAGCTTAGATATGTTTGTAGGGATGTGAATATCAGAAAACATAAGCAGAACAGAAAAAAAGAATACAGCTTAGTCTACTTCACAGGTTTCACATCAGAAGATAGACATATCTGTAGAAGGGCAAATATCCTAATCTCTGTTGTATATCTAAATTATTTTTTTTTTATTTTTTTTTTACATAGAAACACACACACAAGTTAACCTAAATACAGTATTGTTTAAAGACAATAAAATTAGAATGTTGCAAATATGCAATTATAATTCATAACCTCAACACAAAGGCCAGATTTGTGAACTTTCCCTGAACCTAAAACTAAATGCTGTTTGAAAGAAATTTTCAGCTGATCTGGGTCAACTGCTGAATATTTGTGGAAGCCATTGGCAGTTCAGTGGCCAGAGTCAAGTTTCACATTGAGATCCTGCATTTGCTCAAACCCAAAACTCACTGAAAATTCAGAGGCTGTAAATCAGAGCCAGAACTTCACAAACCTCTAAGTAGACTATACTCTGTCCAGAGAGCAGATTTATTTACTGTTCTGTTAATCCCCACAAACTCCTCATCTAAAGGAAAGAAAAATATCCTTCCCACCTGTGCTCTCAGTCTACTCTAGAGGAAGCCCCAGACAGAATTAGGCACAGGTTTCCCAGGCTATTGTTGTCACAGACAAGGAGGAAAAAGTGAAACGCATCAAAATGTTTTAAAAATAAACTCAAAGATGTAAACGTAGTGTCATTTTACAGCATGAGAGGAGAAAAAGAGTGAAGTATGAAGCAAGTAAAGTCTGATGCAAGTGAGGTCTGATGGAGTTAATGGGAAAGCTACAGCCCCTTCAGCCAGCTCAGAGGCTTGGCTTCTGAGAAGACAGTCCCACCTGGCAAATGATGCTAATAATAAAATTTATTGTAATTATATACATAATTACTTTACAGTTATAATTATTAACCAATGCTAATAAAGGCAAAGCCTGAAAAAATATTAAAATCATGTTGCCATTTGCACCTCAACAGCATATTTGTTTATCATTCTTTTAATTTTAGAACATACTTTGTGACTTCAAAGGTGCATATGTTGAAAGGAGAGATAGAGCAGTAGCTGAAAAGCTTTTCTCCTTTTTCTGCTTTGTGTTAGGTAAAAGAATTTGAAGAAATTATAAGCCCGGCTGCAAATATATTTGAAGAGAATATTTGGGAAAGCTGATTCCTAGAGAGGAAACAAGAGTGTGGTGAGAACCACCACAGACCCTTACGGTGTTACAAGGCCCCAGAGGGCCCTCACAGGCCTCTCAGGACCTGACCAACCTTGCCGGGGGCCTCCCTCACACCCCGGAAGAGCCATTTCAGCACAGCCTGGGGTCTTGGTGCCCCTGCTAAGTCACAGACCCTACTTATCCGAACCCCTCCATAGGCCGACAGCCTGGGCCTGTCCCCTCCGTCTGCCAGCCCCCACAGTACCCTGACATGGCCGCATAGCTTCCATTTTGCACATCACTGGCATGTGATGGGGGAACAGACTTGCAGTATGAAGACTAGTTCGGTACAGTTAACTAATACCTCTACTTATAGATCCTGTTTTGCCTTTTTTGTTCTTCACTTTACATCCTGACATGTCATTCTTGCGTTTGTTCAGGCCAGACGGAGACGTCTTTACGCTACTTGTGAGCTCAGTATCAGTAAGGATTCTCAGCCTGAATCTTAGAAGCTCTTTATGCCTATCCTCAAACTTGTATTTTTGTATCCCTGGATTTGATAAATAGCATATGTGGTGAGGTGGGAAAGGTGTTCATAATTTGCAGCTGAAGTATTGCCTAGTGAAGTGTCAGCTTGGGTTACATAACTCATATATAAACAGACTTTTTGTGGCTGGTAGGAGAATAATTGGTTCACCTAGTCTATTCCCCTACCTCACACAGCTGCATCGGCCTGTTATTTCATTATTCAGTAAAGCTTGCAATGACCACCACATTCCTTACAAAATAACATGCCTAACATTATGAAAAAAAAAATGTAGATTAACAAGATATGGCCAGCATTTAAATGCTAAAATCTCCTAAAAAAAAAAAAAAAAAGGTAAAAAGTGTTTACTAAACTATTATGCTACTCTGAGGCTGACCAAATCTGAGGCTTCAAGGTCATTCTCATGGGGTAAGGTTAAGTGTGGAACTAAGCCATTGGCCTGGGACTCAGATAGGCAGTCAGGAGCTGCAAAGTTCCTGAGATTCCTCAGCCAGATGCCACAAGTGCGGTGGGGTGATCTGGGCCTTTTCCACATTAAGCACGAAATAGCCTCCTCCAGTTTCAAAGCTAGGTAGCCTAGCTCACATGGGTAACCAGTATAGTGCAGCCCACCAGCTGAGAATTCATGACTTCCCTTATCACACGCTTGCCTTTTCATGCTAGTAAACAAAAGCCTAGGATATGTTTGGTACTCTGTAATAACATATCATTATGACTTCCCAAGGAGTGAAGTCAAGAGGAATGATTAGACCATTGCTTGTACCATTTATTCAGGAGAAGCTGGAGTGTTCTAAGAGAAAGTAAGGGTTCAAGGAAAGTAATCAAGGTTCTCTTATGAGCTTCTCATTGCATAAACTAGTGCAAAACCATCAATACATGTTTACTTCTTCCTGTCAGTATAGGAGATGTCAATGTTATGGCATGTAGAGGGACAACATTGTCGTGTGCACTGTATAGCTATGTGGTATAATGGCTCAAACTACAAGTACTTCACCCTCTTTTCTAGTAATTATCTCAACCTCTCTGGACAGGATGTAGAACAAAAGAGAAGCAATTAAACACATCACTGTGATCCCCAGCATTTGATATGCCACTGCCGACTATATGTGGTCCTTCCCTGCTGAAGAAACAGGAACCTGTAGAAAGCAAATATTGAAGGTAATATGCTACCTTGACGGGTATGCTGACACTGTGTAGTGAGGATATGCTTCACAGACAGAACATTCTACTATGACTCCTTCTGCTCCAACAAGTTCAAGTCTTTTAAAATCTGCATATACTTATACATCAGGATGCTCCATACACCCTTATTCTCCATTCCCATCTTCACCTCTTCCAGTACTCCTTTTCCACAGTACAAAGGAAGGCACCCTTCCCATGTCTGCATGAGCTAGATTTGCTTCTGGACTCCTCCACATTCAGTCGTGGATGGTCCTCCATCCATAATCCATTTCATACAGTCTTTTTAAGCTGTATCATACATATATCATGTATTATTACAATGTATCATACCATTAAATTAGATTTAAAACATCTTTAATGATAAAGTAATAAATATGCTATTCATTTCTTTCTGCTTCTCACCTGGACTTTATAGGTGTACGACTTACAGATTTGTTTATTTTTTAGTTTTTCCAGACTGTACAAGGAAACGATTATTTAAATCCCTTCTCCTCTCACTGGAGGTGTGAAGGCTGATTAGGGAATGTGCAGAACTTTTTCCGGAGATGAGCAACATTTAACACGTGGCTGACACTTGTCTAGAAGCAACAGCAGTATTAGTATCAGTACCAATTGCATGAGAAGGAACATGCCTATGTAAAATGCTGTAAAATCTGTGAAAACTGCTCTGTCTCCTCACTTCAAATGGGGAGCCCAAGAGAGGAAAGAATTTTTACATCACTGAACCATCCCTCTGTTGCCTCACATTGTACAAGACTTGTACTAGAATATACTGGCAAATCTTTAAGACACATCTGCCAGGTCTTTGTAAATAGTATTGCTTCTGTTACCTGAATTTAAAATATAGTCAGTTTCTTACACCAATATCAAAGAAAATGCATATAAAAGTATCTCCTGTTAACATTCAGCTTAAAGTTTAATTCTTACAAACATGTGAGAGACTAAAATGAAATTGTAGAAATGGCCATAGAAAAGAAAAGGTAAACATGACATGTCTCTGAGGCCAAGTCAATGTGTTTAAAACCCCAAAGTTTCCTGCATCATTCTTGTACTGAATCACATGTATAGTTTGCAGTAGCAAATTATCTCCTCTTTCAGGTGTCCAATCAAAAGTTACATGAAGTCCCCCTATCCCAATTCCCCAACTGCATGATAGAGAGCAATATAATAAGGCCCCATTGACAAAAATATTCCTTGATTGCAAGGATTGTCGATATCCTGAAAATGAGTTTTCACAACACTAGAGGTGCACTTCAGCTCACTTTGCCAGGTGTTTGCATTGCAGTGATAATTTCCAGTACTGTGCTGGCTGCTGAATATGGCCCAAAATTGGAATCACCCCCGTAAGAGTATTCAGAATGCCTAGAAAAACCTGGGAAAAGAATAGAACAGACTGCCAAAACAAGGAAAAGAGCAGAGCACCCAGAATGCAAGCTGCATCACAGCAAGCATGCAGCATTCATCCTTACAGCCTTATAACAGAAACGTTTCTGCACGGATAGGCAAGAAAGCTCAGGGAGCATCCCAGAATCTAGTCTCATTTTTAGTTCAAATCCATATTTTTGGGGGGTTATTGGGTTTAATTCAGATGCATGTGTTTGCACACATATTGCCTCTTTCCTCTTCACTGGGGCATTTCCACAAATGGTTCCCTTAATCTGAATCCATCTCCCTGGATGTGTTTGATAGTGACTTTCCAGCTTAATGATGAAGGAAGATTTCCTCCATTCCTCAGCAAAAGCACAGCCTTTAGTGCTGGTGTCTTTCAAAGCCTTTCTTTGCTTTTCCTGTGTATGCAGAAAGACAGATAGAAAAGCAGGTAAGAGAGAGTCTTAGCTTACCATGGTACAAAGGACAATAGTATATGACCCCTCACAAAACTTAGAGCTTCACAAGGCATGAGTGACACCCCAGATGTTGTACATGAAACCCCACAAAGGTGACTTCATGCTTGCACTGAGTGTAGGCTGTCCATTTACAGTGCCAGAAAGCTGAAAAGAGCTGCCACACACTACTTCTATTTCTTGTTCTCTGTGCTTCCTCTTAGGTAAACATTGCCTCAGTTGTCCACAGTTTTAAATGGATGATGAGAGAAGGCATTGTCTAAAAGCCTTTACTTTAGAGAAGGGAAAAACCTGCCCCTGAATGTGTAATGCTGTGAGCACATCAGCCAAACTGCTCCTACTTGGAGTCGCTTCAGTGAGCAGACTGTGCCTTAGAGTACAGGAGAAAACAGTAAGTATTGCCTAAATGGAGACTTGCTGTTGATACCAATTTATTTAACAGAAAGTTGAATTCCTTCTGTCACACTTTTTTCCCTTCAGCTGCTAGCTATCTCTTACTTAATCAAAACTTTTCCTCTTGATATAATCTTATCTGTTTAGAGCAGTGTTCCCTTCTCCAGAACAATTTTTTTAAAACAAATAGTGATTACAGACACCCTTCCTTCCAGTTACCTGATTCCAGCAATGGGAAGCCTGATTTTCAGTAGCTACTCTTAGGTTGCTATTTTGCAACTTGCAAGTTGGGCAAGTAACAGTTGATGTCAAAAATACTAGCCACACTTGAAAACATACAAATAATGACCAAAAAGTTACAAATTATAGGTCTGAGGTCGGATGTTTGGTTTGTTGTGTTCTATTTTTTGTTTTGTTTTGTTTTGTTTTAAGTACTTATGATGCTAAAAATTACTTTATAATTCACCGGTACATAATTTAAAGGAGTTGTTGTTTTCACTGATCTGATGTGATTACTCTGGCTTTGACAGTGACTTACTCCTCAGCAAAGGAGAGGAGACTCGAGCTCATTTGTGCAGACTCTGGTTCACAGTCCTTCAGACACAGCTACACTGTCAGTACAACTCCCCTGCACCTGCTGCAGGAGCACAAGTTGCTAATCCTGAAATTGTCAGTGTAGTACAGACACCCCAGACCAGTCCATCCCACCAGTTCTGCATGGAGAACTTTGAGCGAACCAAGTTTCCCGGTTGCTCTCTCCAGGCTCTGGGAGCTGTAGCCCATTGCATAATGAATGAAACCATATGTTTATAGAAGAAATGTGAGTAAGGAGTAAGTGATATGAACAAAAGATGTCTATGCCCACTGACATTGTCACTAGAATCCATTTCTTCTGCAGTCATTGCACTGCATTGAGACTGCAGGCTTGGCTTAATGCAGCCCGATTGCAGCTGTGTCTGCTTTGGTTTCCTGAAAAAACTTGCAAGTCTAGCATGGCAACTTGTCATCTGCAAGCCAGGAGTTTTATTCACAGTTTGCTAGAAGCCACATTAAATAGCAACATCAGTCTGGAGATCAGCTTCTGCAGCAATGTTCTTATCCTTAAGCCTGTGCAGATGGGTGATTCCCTGTGTGCTTGCTTTAATGGCTGTGCTACTGAAGACACTAATATTCTAAGACATATCTCTCCAGGGGGCTCTTGATATGAGAGTAAAATGAAATTTGTGTCCAGTTTGCCCGGGCCTCACCAGTGCCCTAACAGTAGGATGCTGTATTAGAAAGACACCCTTTGCAGGTGCTCCTTTCAGAGAAAGGCTGTCAGAAAAACCTGAAACGCACACATTATTAACCAGGCTCATAAATAGCAACTTCTCCAAACAACTAGAAATATTTATGCTTCCTATTTGCTTGGAGTTCAGAAATCTGTGGCTTTGTTACCAGTGCCGCCTGTGAGGTTATTGAGAAATTAATTCTACTGTCAATGTGTATAGACAGAGCTTTGCTATAAACACACACCCAAATAATATGTATTTTGTCTTCCTTTCCTCCCTCCAAGCACTGTGCTAACAATATGACTCTTTACTATCAGTACAACTTGCGATTATGTAGCGATAAGCAATCCACACTCAATATGCCATCCTATTAGGCAGTGTTAAGTTATTACAGGTCGTATTGCTGAGCCTAAATAAGACCTGACAGAAAAGCTCATTAAATCTGAAAAAAAAAAAAAAAAAAAAAAAACTCACATAAAAAAAATCCCCTTTTCCTTTTTTTTATCCCCTAACTAGATTGAGGTATTTAACTCAAAGCTCCCAATCACCTTTGTGAGAGCAGCCTCCTGTGGCGCGGCAGTCCCTCACAAAAGGCCTGTATGATTCCCAACACTGGATTAGCACCAGTTGCACCGGTCCCTTCCCTTGGCTGACCCTGCAGGGGTCAGGGAGCTAATGTACTAATTTCTCTTCCAGATCCTTAGGCTTTTCTGGTCTCACAAGCAGACGTTACAGTCCCTGGAGCACAGATGACACAGAGAGTGCCTTCTCTTTCTTCCTATTTATAGCACCTCCCACTCTTCCCAGCAGACAGACACTACCTGTAGCAGCTGCCCTTCTTGCTCCACATATCCTACATACAGCCCATAGACCAAATGACAAACCAGAGTATAAACAGTGATGAAGCAGCAGAAAGGTCAGCTCATGCCACTCCTTGATTCATGGTTTGCCCTGGAGACAGGACTCCATTCTTTAGCAAGCATACCCAGCTATCCTGCTAAATGGCAGCCTTAAAACACCCTGACTTCTGTCTTCCGTATTCACCCCTCCAGTTACCTACAACACTGGCCTAACTTACATGTGTGATTATGCACAGTTAGAAGGAAAAAAAAAAAAAAAAAAAAAAAAACAAAAAACTATCACTCATTCACATTAACAATACATCATCTAAATTCAA